>NC_052146.1:310235327-310392684 GCF_902713615.1 Scyliorhinus canicula
ACTGAGGGAGGGAGAGAGTGAGGGAGGGGGAGAGAGTGAGGGAGGCGGAGAGTGTGGGAGGGGGAAAGTGAGGGGGAGACTGAGGGAGGGGAGACTGAGGGAGGGAGTGAAGGAGGGAGAGTGCGGAGAGGGGAGAGAGAGGGAAGGGCAGAGTGCGGGAGGGAGGGGTGAGGGAGGGAGTGTGGGAGGGGGAGAGTGAGGGAGGGAGGGAGTGGAAGGATGGAGGGAGTGAGGGAGTGAATGTGGGGGAGGGGCAGGGTGTGTGGGAGGGAGCGAGTGAGGGAGGGGGAGAGTGAGGGAGGGGGAGATGTGAGGGAGGGAGTGTGGGAGAGGGAAAGTGAGGGAGGGAGTGTGGGAGGGGAGCAGAGTGAGGGAGGGGACGAGTGAGGGAGGGTGAGAGTGAGGAGGGGGAGAGTGAGGGAGGGAGTGTGGGAGGGGGAAAGTGAGGGAGGGAGTGTGGGAGGGGAGAGTGAGGGAGGGGAGCGAGGTTAGGGAGGGGGGAGTGTGGGATGGGAGGAGTGTGGGATGGGAGGAGTGAGGGATGGGAGTGTGGGAGGGGGGGAGTGTGGGAGGGAGTGTGGGATGGGAGGAGTGTGGGATGGGGGGAGTGTGGGAGGGGAGGAGGGAGGGAGGGGGGAGAGTAACCGAGGGGCAGAGTGAGGAAGGATTGTGGGAGGTGGAGAATGAGGGAGGGGACGAGTGAGAGTGAGGGGGGGGAGAGTGAGGTGAGGGAGGGGGAGAGTGAGAGTGAGGGAGGTGGTTGTGTGAGGGAGGGGGTGAGGGAAGGGGAGAGTGAGGGAGAGAGTGAGGGAGGGGGAGGGAGGGAGGAACTGCGTGAGTGAGGGAGAGGGTGTTTGAGGGGTGGGGAGGACTGAGGGAGGGAGAGAGTGAGGGAGGGGGAGAGTGAGGGAGGCGGAGAGTGTGGGAGGGGGAAAGTGAGGGGGAGACTGAGGGAGGGAGTGAAGGAGGGAGAGTGCGAGAGGGGAAAGAGAGGGGGGGGCAGAGTGTGGGAGGGAGGGGTGAGGGAGGGAGTGTGGGAGGGGGAAGTGAGGGAGGGGAGTGTGGGAGGGGAGAATGTGGGAGGGAGAGAGTTAGGGAGGGGGAGAGTGTGGGAGGGGCAGAGTGTGGGAGGGGCAGAGTGAGGGAGGGAGTGTGGGAGGGGGAAAGTGTGGGAGGGAGTGTGGGAGGGGGAGAGTGAGGGGGGAGTGTGGGAGGGAGAGTGAGGGGAGGGGGAGGAGAGTGAGGGAGTGAATGTGGGAGGGGAGTGAGGGATGTGGAGGAGGGGAGGGAGGGGGAGGGTAACCGAGGGGCAGAGTGAGGGAAGGATTTTTGGGGGGGGGAGAATGAGGAGAGGCAGTGTGTGAAAGGGTGTGTGAGGGAGGGCAGCTTGAGGGGGGAGAGTGCGGGAGGGGAGAGTGTGGGAGGGGCAGAGTGTGGCAGGGCGTGTGGGAGTTTGAGAGTGAGGGAGGGAGTGTGGGAGGGGCAGAGTGAGGGAGGGAGAGTGGGAGGCGGAGAGTGAAGGAGGGAGTGTGGGAGGAGCAGAGTGAGTGAGGGTGTGGGAGAGGCAGAGTGAGGGAGGGAGTGTGGGAGGAGCAGAGTGAGGGAGGGAGTGTGGGATGAGCAGAGTGAGGGAGGGAGTGATGGAGGGAGTGTGGGAGGCGGAGAGTGAAGGAGGGGGAGAGTGAGGGACGGGAGAGAGATAGGGAGTGGAGAGAGTGAGGGAGGGGGAGAGTGAGGGAGGGGGAGAGTGAGGGAGGGGGAGAGTAAGGGAGGGGGAGAGTAAGGGAGGGGGAGAGTAAGGGAGGGGGAGAGTAAGGGAGGGGACGAGTGAGAGTGAGGGAGGGGGAGAGTGAGAGTGAGGGAGAGGGTGTGTGAGGGAGGCGGTTGAGGGAAGGGAGAGTGAGGGTGGAGGGTGAGGGAAGGGGAGAGTGAGGGAGAGAGGTGAGGGAGGGAGGGAGGAAGTGAGTGAGTGAGGGAGAGGGTGTGTGAGGGGTGGGGAGACAGAGAGGGAGGAGAGTGAGGGAGGGGGAAGGAGAGTGAGGGAGGGGGAGAGTGAGGGAGGGGGAGAGTGAGGGAGGGAGGTGGGAGGGGGAAAGTGAGGGAGGGAGTGTGGGAGGGGAGGAGTGAGGGAGGGAGCGAGTTAGGGAGGGGGGAGTGTGGGAGGGGCAGAGTGTGGGAGGGGCAGAGTGAGGGAGGGAGTGTGGGAGGGGGAAAGTGTGGGAGTGAGTGTGGGAGGGGGAGAGTGTGGAGGGGGGAGTGAGGGAGGTGGAGGAGGGAGGGAGGGGGAGAGTAACGAGGGGCAGAGTGAGGGAAGGATTGTGGAAGGGGGAGAATGAGGGAGGGGACGAGTGAGAGTGAGGGGGGGGGAGAGTGAGAGTGAGGGAGGGGGAGAGTGAGAGTGAGGGAGGTGGTTGTGTGAGGGAGGGGGTGAGGGAAGGGGGGAGAGTGAGGGCGAAGGGTGAGAGAAGGAGAGAGTGAGGGAGGGAGGGAGGGAGGAACTGAGTGAGTGAGGGAGAGGGTGTTTGAGGGGTGGGGAGACTGAGGGAGGGAGAGAGTGAGGGAGGGGGAGAGTGAGGGAGGCGGAGAGTGTGGGAGGGGGAAAGTGAGGGGAGAGACTGAGGGAGGGAAGTGAAGGAGGGAGGATGTGCGAGAGGGGAAAGAGAGGGAGGGGCAGAGTGTGGAGGGAGGGGTGAGGGAGGGAGTTGGGAGGGGGAAGTGAGGGAGGGAGTGTGGGAGGGGAGAATGTGGGAGGGAGAGAGTTAGGGAGGGGGAGAGTGTGGGAGGGGCAGAGTGTGGGAGGGGCAGAGTGAGGGAGGGAGTGTGGGAGGGGGAAAGTGTGGGAGGGAGGTGTGGAGGGGGAGAGTGAGGGAGGGAGTGTGGGGCAGGGGGGAGTGAGGGAGGGGGAGAGTTGAGGGAGGGAATGTGGGAGGGGGAGTGAGGGATGTGGAGAGGGAGGGAGGGGGAGGGTAACCGAGGGGCAGAGTGAGGGAAGGATTGTGGGGGGGGGGAGAATGAGGGCGAGGCAGTGTGTGAAAGGGTGTGAGGCGAGGGCAGCTTGAGGGAGGGAGGTGCGGGAGGGAGGGAGTGTGGGAGGGGCAGAGTGTGGCAGGGAGTGTGGGAGTTTGAGAGTGAGGGAGGAAGGTGGAGGGGCAGAGTGAGGGGAGGGAGAGTGGGAGGCGGAGAGTGAAGGAGGGAGTGTGGGGAGGAGCAGAGTGAGGTGAGGAGGTATGGGAGAGGCAGAGTGAGGGAGGGGCAGAGTGAGGGAGGGAGTGTGGGAGGGGCCGAGTGAGGGAGGGAGTGATGGAGGGAGTGTGGGAGGCGGAGAGGGAAGGAGGGGGAGAGTGAGGGACGGTAGAAATTGAGGGAGTGGAGAGAGTGAGGGAGGGGGAGAGTGAGGGAGGGGGAGAGTGAGGGAGGGGGAGAGTAAGGGAGGGGGGAGAGGAGTAAGGGAGGGGGAGCAGAAGCGAGGGGGGAGAGTAAGGGAGGGACGATGTGAGAGTGAGGGGAGGGGGAGAGTGATGAGTGAGGGAGGATGGTTTGTGTGAGGGAGCGGGTGAGGGAAGGGAGAGTGAGGGTGGAGGGTGAGGGAAGGGGAGAGTGAGGGAGAGAGTGAGGGAGGAGGGAGGAAGTGAGTGAGTGAGGGATGAGGATGGGTGTGTGAGGGGTGGGGAGACAGAGAGGGATGAGAGTGAGGGAGGGGGAGAGTGAGGGAGGCGGGAGAGTGTGGGAGGGGGAAAGTGAGGGGGGCGAGTGAGGGAGGGGAGACTGAGGGAGGGAATGACAGAGGGAGAGTGCAGGAGGGGAGAGAGAGGGAAGGGCAGGGTGTGGGAGGGAGGGTTGAGGGAGGGAGTGTGGGAGGGGAAAATGTGGGAGGGAGTGTAGGAGGGGGACAGTGAGGGAGTGAATGTGGACGGGGAGTGTGAGGGAGAGGGAGAGGGAGGGAGGGGGAGAGTGTGGGAGGGAGGGAGTGAGGGAGTGAATGTGGGAGGGGAGAGTGTGGTAGGGGAGAGGGAGGGAGGGGGAGAGTGAGGGAGGCGGAGTGTGAGGGAGGGGGAAAGTGAGGGGGAGAGTGTGGGAGGGGGAAAGTGAGGGGGAGAGTGTGGGAGGGGGAAAGTGAGGGGGCGAGTGTGGGAGGGGAGAGTGAGGGAGGGAGGAGTGAGGATGGAGGGAGTGAGGGAGGGAGTGAATGTGGGAGGGGGAGCGTGAGGGAGGGGGAAAGTGAGGGAGGAGAGACTGAGGGAGGGAGTGACGGAGGGAGAGTGCGGAGAGGTGGAGAGTGTGAGGGAGGGGCAGGGTGTGGTGAGGGGGAGAGTGAGGGAGGGAGTGAATGATGGAGGGAGTGAGGGAGTGAATGTGGGAGGGGAGAGTGAGGGAGGGGGAGAGTGAGGGAGGGGGAGAGTGATGGGAGGGGGAGAGTGAAGGAGGGGGAGAGTGAGGGAGGGGCAGAGTGAGGAGGGAGTGTGGGAGGGGGAAGTGTGGGAGGGAGAGTGCGGGAGGGGAGAGTGAAGGAGGGGCAGTGTGTGGGAGGGAGGGTGTGAAGGAGGGGGGAGTGTGGGAGTAAATGTGGGAGGGGAAAGGGAGGGAGGGGGAGAGTAATCAAGGAGCAGTGTGAGGGAATGATTGTGCGGGGGAGAATGAGGGAGGGGCAGAGTGTGAAAGGGTGTGAGGGAAGGGGAGCGTGAGGGAATTGGAGGGTGAGAGAGGGAGTGTGGAGGGGCAGGGTGATTGAGGGAGTGTGGGAGGGGGAGAATGAGGGAGGGGAGAGTGAGTGAGGGGCAGAGTGTGGGAGACGAGTGATGGAGGGAGTGTGATAGGGGGAAAGGTGTGGGAGGGAGTGTGGGAGGGGGAGAGTGAGGGAGGGAGGGAGTGAAGGATGGAGGGAGTGAATGTGGGTGAGAGTGAGGGAGGGGGAGTGTCTGGGAGGGGGCAGAGTGAGGGAAGGATTTGGGGAGGAGAGTGAGGGAGGGTCAGAGTGTGGAAGTGAGTGAGGGAGGGGCAGAGTGAGGGAGGGAGTGAGGGAGGGTCAGAGTGTGGAAGGGAGTGAGGGAGGGGCAGAGTGATGGAGGGAGTGTGGGAAGGGCAGTGTGATGGAGGGAGTGAGGGAGGGGGAGCGAGAGGGAGGGAGTGAGGGAGTTGTGGGGGGAGAGTGAGGGAGGGAATGTGGGAGGGGCGGGTGATGGAGGGAGTGTGGGAGGAGCAGGGTGAGTGAGGGTGTCAGGATGGTCAGGGTGATGGACGGAGGGGGGGAGCGGAGAGTGATGTGGAACCAACATTTACGGACACGATCTTGTAGGATTAGAATAGGGTTAATATAGCACAACGAGCAGTCTATTAGCCATTGAACTTCGGGAATGGCGGTGACCATGTGGCATGATTTATACAGCAGCTTCGGGGGAGGGTCCTGGGGAGCCAAGGGAGAAGCCCGTACACACAGCATTCCAGATTACTCCCATGGAGGACAGTAGGAACTGCATTACAATACAGGAAGTATATACAGGTATAATCCGGAGTGAACCATGACACAGTGAAGGGGGGAGAGTGAGGAGGGCAGGGTGAGGAGGGAGTGTGGAGGCGGGGAGGAAGGAGGGGGAGAGGAGGGAGGGAGAGGAGGAGTGGAGAGAGCGAGGGGAGGTGGAGAGTGAGGGAAGGGGAGGAGATTGAGGGAGGGGGAAGGAGAGTGAGGGAGGGGGCGAGTGAGGGAGAGTGAGGGAGAGGGATGAGTGAGAGTGAGGGAGAGGTTGAGTGAGAGTGAGGGAGGTGATTGTGTGAGGGAGGGGGTGAGGGAAGGGGGAGAGTGAGGGTGAAATGGAATGAATGAAAATCGCTTATTGTCACGAGTAGGCTTCAATGAAGTTACTGTGAAAAAGCCCCTAGTCGCCACATTTCGGCGCCTGTCCAGGGAGGCTGGTACGGGAATCGAACCGTGCTGCTGGCCTGCTTGGTCTGCTTTAAAAGCCAGCGATTTAGCGAGTGAGCTAAACCAGCCCTGGGGGAGAGTGATGGGCAGGGTGAGAGGGAGGGAGAGAGTGTGTGAGGGAGGGAGGGAGGGAGGAAGTGAGTGAGGGAGAGGGTGTGTGACGGGGTGAGGAGACTGAGGGAGGGACGAGAGTGAGGGAGGGGAGAGGAGGAGGGGGCAAGAGTGTGGGAGGGATGGGGTGAGAGAGGGATTGTGGGAGGGGGAAAGTGTGGGATGGGAGTGTTTGGAGGGGAGTGAGGGAGGGAGGGAGTGAAGGATGGAGGAGTGAGGGAGTGAATGTGGGAGGGGAGAGTGTGGGAGGGGGAGAGTGAGGGAGGGGGAGAGTAAGCGAGGGGCCAGAGTTGAGGGAAGGATTGTGGGGGAGAGTGAGGGAGGGGGAGCTGTGAGGGAGGGGGGAGAGGAGAGTGAGGGAGGGGGGAGAGTGAGGGAGGGGGTGAGAGTGAGGGAGCGGCAGGGTGATGGAGGGAGTGTGGGAGGGCCCAGAGTGATGGAGTGAGTGTGGGAGGGAGTGTGGGAGGAGCAGAGTGAGGGAGGGAGTGAGGGAGGTGGGAGGGAGGGAAGGAGTGTGGAAGGTGAGAGTTAAAGCTGAATTATTCAGTTTAAGTTATCTGAATTGTTTAATGACGACGCCATGAGCCAATGCGAATGGCGACAGAGAGGAATTTGAGAGGATTGAGAGGACATCAGCACCCAAAAAACCAATGGGTTGCAGAATTCAGGAAGCAAAGAATCTTCCTGATTGGAACAAAATAAAGGGATGAGGAGAGGGTTCCCAGTTTGTGGGAGGGAAGAGGGAATGAGGGATGGGTGAGCTGCTGGGGATTAGACTTGTTCCGTTCAGTAAACGTTCCTGCTCAGAATGTCCATCATATCTTCCAGCTCCCAGAACAGGCATTCCTGAGTCCAGCTGTCAGGAGGTCATTTATTGCCTGTTTCAACAAAATTAAAAATCAAACAGTTATCCAAAGTTCACTCTTGAAAATGTGACAATTCCAGATTTTTGTTTGTGGTGCTTCTGCGTGTTGGTGAATGCTTGTGTCCTGCGTTGTTTCAGTGAGTGTGTGTCTGCGTGTTTCAGTGAGTGTGTGTGTCTGCGTGTTTCTGAGGTGTGTGTGTCTGCGTGTTTCAGTGAGGTGGTGTCTGCATGTTTCAGTGAGTGTGTGTCTGCGTGTTTCTGAGTGTGTGTGTCTGCGTGTTTCAGTGAGCGTGTGTGTCAGCGTGTTTCAGTGAGTGTGTGTGCCTGGTGTTTCTGAGTGTGTGTGTCTGCGTGTTTCAGTGAGCGTGTGTCTGCATGTTTCAGTGAGTTGTGTGCCTGCGTGTTTCAGTGAGTGTGTGTCTGCGCGTTTCAGTGAGTGTGTGTGTCTGCATGTTCAGTGAGTGTGTGTGTGTCAGCGTGTTTCAGTGAGTGTGTTTGCCTGCGTGTTTCAGTGAGTGTGTGTCTGCGTGTTTCAGTGAGTGTGTGTCTGCATGTTTCTGAGTGTGTGGGTCTGCGGTGTTTCAATGAGTGTGTGTGTCAGCTTGTTTCAGTGAGTGTGTGTGCCTGCGTTGTTTCTGAGTGCGTGGTCTGCGTGTTTCAGTGAGCGTGTGTCTGCGTTGTTCAGTGAGTGTGTGTGCCTGCGTGTTTCAGTGAGTGTGTGTCTGCGTGTTTCAGTGAGTGTGTGTGTCTGCATGTTTCAGTGAGTGTGTGTGTCAGCGTGTTTCAGTGAGTGTGTGTGCCTGCGTGTTTCAGTGAGTGTGTGTCTGCGTGTTTCAGTGAGTGTGTGTCTGCATGTTCTGAGTGTGTGGGTCTGCGTGTTTCAGTGAGTGTGTGTGTCAGCGTGTTTCAGTGAGTGTGTGTGCCTGCGTGTTTCTGAGTGTGTGTGTCTGCGTGTTTCTGAGTGTGTGTGTCTGCGTGTTCAGTGAGTGTGTGTGTCTGCGTGTTTCAGTGAGTGTGTGTGCCTGCGTGTTTCAGTGAGTGGTGTGCCTGGTGTTTCAGTGAGTGTGTGTCTGCGTGTTTCAGTGAGTGTGTGTGTCAGCGTGTTTCAGTGAGTGTGTGTGTCTGTGTGTTTCAGTGAGTTTGTTTTTCTACGTGTTTCTGTGAGTGTCTGTTTCTGTGAGAGTGTATGTGCACCTATGTGTATTTCTGTTAGACTATATGTGCGTGTATTTGTCAGTTGTGTGTATGTATGTGTGCGTGTGTGTATTTCTGGAAGAGTGTGTGTATGTGTTTCTGAGTAATGTGTCTGTCTGTCTTTCTGTGGGAACGTGTATGTATCTATGTGTTTTTAGAATGTGTGTTATGTGTGTATTTGTGAGTGTTTTTTGTTATTTCTGTGTGTATGTGTTTCTGTGTGTGTGTGTTTTTATGAGTGAGTGTATCTATTTCTGAGTGTGTGTGTCAATTTCTGTGTTTCTGTGAGAGTGTGTTTGTTTGTATATGTGTGTTTCTGTGAGTGAGAGTGGTGTGTTTCTGAGTGTTTGTGTGTCTGTGAATGAGTGTGTGCGTTTCTGAGTGTTTGTGCATTTCTGAGTGTGTCTGTGTTCTGAGTGTGTGTCTATTTCTGGGAATGAGTGTGTTTGTGTTTCTGAGTGTGTGAGTATTTGGAATGAAATGAAATGAAATCGCTTATTGTCACAAGTAGGCTCAATGAAGGTACTGTGAAAAGCCCCTAGTCGCCACATTCCGGCACCTGTTCAGGGAAGCTTATACAGGAATTGAACCGTACTGCTGGCCTGCCTTGGTCTGCTTTCAAAGCCAGTGATTTAGCCCAGTGTGCTAAACCAGCCCCAAGTTTCTGAGTGTTTGTGTGTGTTTCTGTGAGTATGTCTGTGTTTCTGAGTGTGTGTGTATTTCTGGGAATGAGTGTGTGTGTTTCTGAGTGTTTCTGTGAGTGAGTGTGTGTATTTCTGAGTGTGTGTCTGTTTCTGGGAATGAGTGTGTGTGTGTTTCTGAGTGTTTGTGTGTGTTTGAGTGAGTGTGTCTGTGTTTGTGAGTGTGTGTTTGTGAGTGTGTGTCTGTTTCTGGGAATGAGTGTGTGTGTTTCTGAGTGTTTGTGTGTGTTTGAATGCGTGTGTCTGTGTTTCTGAGTGTGTGTCTGTTTCTGGAATGAGTGTGTGTGTTTCTGGGAAGAGTGTGTGTGTTTCTGAGTGTTTGTGTGTGTTTGAATGCGTGTGTCTGTGTTTCTGAGTGTGTGTCTGTTTCTGGGAATGAGGTGTGTGTGTTTCTGGGAACGAGTGTGGTGTGTTTCTGAGTGTTTGTGTGTGTTTGAATGCGTGTGTCTGTGTTTCTGAGTGTGTGTCTGTTTCTGGGAATGAGTGTGTGTGTTTCTGAGTGTTTGTGTGTGTTTGAGTGAGTGTGTCTGTGTTTGTGAGTGTGTGTTTGTGAGTGTGTGTCTGTTTCTGGGAATGAGTGTGTGTGTTTCTGAGTGTGTGTCTGTTTCTGGGAATGAGTGTGTGTGTTTCAGAGTGTGTGTCTGTTTCTGGGAATGAGTGTGTGTATTTCTGGGAATGAGTGTGTGTGTTTCTGAGTGTTTGTGTGTGTTTGAATGCGTGTGTCTGTGTTTCTGAGTGTGTGTCTGTTTCTGGGAATGAGTGTGTGTGTGTTTCTGAGTGTTTGTGTGTGTTTGAGTGAGTGTGTCTGTGTTTGTGAGTGTGTGTTTGTGAGTGTGTGTCTGTTTCTGGGAATGAGTGTGTGTGTTTCTGAGTGTTTGTGCGGCAGTCTGTGTATTTCTGTGAGTGTATGTGATTGGATTGGATTGGATTTGTTTATTGTTACGTACAGTGAAAAGTATTGTACTGCGATCAGCTCAACAGATCATTAAGTACATGGAAAGGAAAGGGAATAAAAGAAAATACATAATAGGCAACACAAGGTACACAATGTAACTACATAAGCACCAACATCGGATGAAGCATACAGGGGTGTAGTGTTAATGAGGTCAGTCCATAAGAGGGTAATTCAGGAGTCTGGTAACAGCGAGGAATGTGTTGTGCACATGTTTCTCTGTAGTGTGTGTTTCTGTGAGGGAGTGTGTATGTGTGTTTCTGTGAGTGGGTATGTCTGTTTCTGTGAGTGGGTATGTCTGTGTATATGTATGTGTGCTTCTTTGAGTGAGTGTCTGTGTTTCTCAGTGCGTGTGCGGCGCTATGTATTTCTGTGAGCGTATGTGCACGTGTTTTTCTCTGTAGTGTATGTTTCTATGGATGAGTGTGTATGTGTGTTTCTGTGAGTGAGAGTGTATGTGTGTGTCTAAGTGTGTGTGAGTGTTTCTGTGAGCGTGTGTGTTTCTGTGAGAGTGTGTCCATGTTTATTTGTGTGAGTGTGCGCTTTTATGTTTTCAGATTTTCGGCGGGAGCAGTGTCCAGGGGCCTATCAGGAAGGTAAGCTTACCTTTAAAAACGTACCTTAGAGCTGCAGGAAGTCGGCCGTGGGGATTTCTGGGAGGATTTGTTAGTGCCTGCATATAAATTGGGCGGTCGCTAAACCCGAGACAATACACTTGTAATGTCCCCCACCCTTCCACCTCCTCTAACCTAAGGGGTTGAGTGAGTAACAGGTAAGCTCTTCCTTTCTTTTTCTTGTTTATCTAGAGGGGATGGCAGGGAAGACAGTACAATGTTCCTCCTGCAGAATGTTTGAGGTGAGGGATTGCCATCAGTGTCCCTGCTGATTCCATCTGTGGGAAGGGCACCCATCTCCAGCTCCTCAGAAACAGCGTTAGGGAACTGGAGCTGGAGCTGGATGAACTTCAGATCATTCAGGAGGCAGAGGTGGTCATATATAGAAGCTTCAGGGATGTAGTTACTCCGAAGAATAAAGATAGATGGGTGACGGTGAGAGGGGCTGGGAGGAAGCAGTCAGTACAGGGATCCCCTGTGGTCGTTCCCTTAGTAACGAGTATACCGCTTTGGATACTGTTGGGGGGGGGGGGGGGGACTTACCAGGGGTAAGCCATGGGGTACAGGTCTCTGGCACAGAGTCTGTCCCTGTTGCTCAGAAGGGAAGGGGAGGGGTGAGGAGTAGAGCAATAGTCATTGGAGACTCCATAGTTAGGGGGATAGATAGGAGATTCTGTGGGAATGAGAGAGACTCGCGGTTGGTATGTTGCCTCCCAGGTGCCAGAGTCCGCGATGTCTCGGATCGTGTTTTCGGGATCCTTAAGGGGGAGGGGGAGCAGCCCCAAGTCGTGGTCCACATAGGCACCAACAACATAGGTCAGAAAAGGGATAGGGATGTAAGGCAGGAATTCAGGGAGTTAGGGTGGAAACTTAGATCTAGGACAAACAGAGTTATTATCTCTGGGTTGTTACCCGTGCCTGCTAGCGAGACGAGGAATAGGGAGAGAGAGCAGTTGAACACGTGGCTACAGGGATGGTGCAGGAGGGAGGGTTTCAGATTCCTGGATAATTAGGGCTCATTCTGGGGTAGAG
The DNA here is from genome assembly GCF_902713615.1 of Scyliorhinus canicula. Classification (NCBI taxonomy): domain Eukaryota; kingdom Metazoa; phylum Chordata; class Chondrichthyes; order Carcharhiniformes; family Scyliorhinidae; genus Scyliorhinus; species Scyliorhinus canicula. The sequence goes on from NC_052146.1 coordinate 310,246,714, forward strand.
TTGGGACCTCTACAACGGGATGGTCTACACCTGCACCAGAAGGGTACCAATATCCTGGGTGGGAAAGTTGCTAATGCTCTTCGGGAGGGTTTTAAACTAGTTCAGCAATGGATTGGGAACCTGAATTGTAGCTCCAGTATACAGGAGGTTGAGAGTAGTGAGGTCATGAGTAAGGTTTCAAAGTTTGCAGGAGTGTACTGCAGGCAGGAAGGTGGTTTAAAGTGTGTCTACTTCAATGCCAGGAGCATCCGGAATAAGGTGGATGAACTTGCGGCATGGGTTAGTACCTGGGACTTCGATGTTGTGGCCATTTCGGAGACATGGATAGAGCAGGGACAGGAATGGTTGTTGCAGGGTGCGGGGTTTAGATATTTCAGTAAGCTCAGGGAAGGTGGTAAAAGAGAGGGAGAGGTGGCATTGTTAGTTAAGGATGGTATTACGATGGCAGAAAGGACGTTTGATGAGCACTCGTCTACTGAGGTAGTATGGGCTGAGGTTAGAAACAGGAAAGGAGAGGTCACCCTGTTAGGGGTTCTCTGTTGGCCTCCAAAAAGTTCCAGAGATGTAGAGGAAAGGATTGCCAAAGCTGATTCTGGATAGGAGCGAAAGCAACAGGGTAGTTGTTATGGGGGACTTTAACTTTCCAAATATTGACTGGAAACGCTATAGTTCGAGTACTTTAGATGGATCCGTTTTTGCCCAATGTGTGCAGAAGGGTTTCCTGATGCAGTATGTAGATAGGCCAACGAGAGGCAACGCCATATTGGATTTGGTACGGGTAATGAACCAGGACAGGTGTTCGATTTGGAGGTAGGTGAGCACTTTGGTGATAGTGACCACAATTCGATTACGTTTACTTTAGTGATGGAAAGGGATAGGTATATACCACAGGGCAAAAGTTATTGCTGGGGGAAAGGCAATTATGATGCGATGAGGCAAGACTTAGGATGCATCGGCTGGAGAGGAGAACTGCAGGGGATGGACACAATGGAAATGTGGAGCTTGTTCAAGGAACAGCTACTGCGTGTCCTTGATAAGTATGTACATGTCAGGCAGGGAGGAAGTGGTCGAGCGAGCGAACCGGGGTTTACGAAAGCAATTGAAAAACTTGTCAAGAGGAAGAAGGAGGCTTCTGTAAAGATGAGACGTGAAGGTTCAGTTAGGGCGCTCGAGAGTTACAAGTTAGCCAGGAAGGACCCTAAAGAGAGAGCTAAGAAGAGCCAGGAGGGGACATGAGAAGTTTTGGCAGGTACAATTAAGGATAACCCTGAAGATTTCTATAGATATGTCAGGAATAAAGAATGACTAGGGTAAGTTGTATCGCCAGTCAAGGACAGTAGTGGGAAGTTGAACGTGGAGTCCGAGGAGATAGGAGAGGTGCTAAATGAATATTTTCCGTTAGTATTCACACAGGAAAAAGACAATGTTGTTGAGGAGAATACTGAGATTCAGGCTACTAGACTAGAAGGGCTTGAGTTCAGAAGGAGGAGTTGTAACAATTTCTGGCAAGTCCCCTGGGCTTCTGACAAATAGATCAGTCCCCTGGGCTGGATGGGATTTATCCTAGGATTCTCTGGGAAGCTAGGGAGGAGATTGCTGAGCCTTTGTTTTTGATCTTTAATGATGTCCCTCTGATCTCCGGGTAAGCGTTCGCCAAGGCGGTCTTCCGGACATGCGGACAACGCAGAATTGCCGAGCAAAAACCTATAGCTAAGTTCCGCACGCATGAGTGCGGCCTCAACCGGGATCTTGGATTCATGTCGCATTACATTCACCCCCCACCATCTGGCCTGGACTTGCAAAATCCTACCAACTGTCCTGGCTTGAGACAATTCACACCTATTTATCCTGGGGTTACCCCTATCTCTGGATCTGTAATGATTTGAATCCCCGCAAATGCTCGCATTCCAAGCATTGTCTGGCATCTCTGAATTTGTCTCGATAAATGTTTCTGGAACATATCTCTCCATTCACCTGAGGAAGGAGCAGTGCTCCGAAAGCTCGTGTTTGAAACAAACCTGTTGGGACTTTAACCTGGTGTTGTAAGACTTCTTTCTGTACAGCAGGAAAGGTTATTTTAAAGATTTTCTTGGCTCTATTAGCCACAAAGGCATGGATTGCAAATCTATAGATATAAAGGCTGCCTTTTTGCAGGGGCATCAGCTCCAGAGGACACATTTTTCTCCATCCTCCTAAAGAAGCAGCTAACACAGAAGGGGTACTCTGGAAGTTGAACAAATGTGTATATGGATTAAATGATGCATATAGAGTGTGGTACTTTTCGGTAAGGTCAGTTTTGTTAAAGCTAGGCTGTTGCCAGTTGAAAGCAGATCCTGCAATGTTTTACTGGCACTATAAAGGAAATCTTTCTGGCATCTTCATGATGCATGTTGATGATTTTTTTGTGGGGTGGGACTAGTGATTTTGAAGCTATTGTAATCTCTGGTTTGAGGAAAGAATTCAGGGTTGGAAGTCAGGATTCCGGTGCATTTAAATATATTGGACTGGAAATCGGACAGACTAAGTTAGGGGCAACTTTACGTCAGCAAACTCGGAAAGCATCAGCCCAATAGCAATTAGTCGTGGCCAGTTTCACAAAAAGATGCAATGGTTTCAAAGATAGAAAACGAGCAACTGCGAAGTTTAATAGGACAACTGAACTGGTTAGGGAGACAGACTAGATAGGACATGAGTTTTGATGTCTTAAGAGTTGAGTACAAAAATGAATGATCCCACAATGGAAGACATGATAAGAGCAAATAAAGCGTTGGCCAAACTAAAAATGCAGCAGCGTGTTTTGAAGTTCCCGGATTTAGGTGACGTTAGGCATTTGAAACTCATAGTTTATCGTGATGCGTCCTATGCAAATTTTGGTGATGGGTTTCAAGCGCAGGACCTTTTATCATTTTCCTTTTGGGGAACAATGGTAAATGTTGCCCTCTTGTGTGGGAAACAAAGAAAATAAGGAGAGTGGTCAAAAGCACTTTGGCTGCTGACACGTTAAGCCTTGTGGATGCGCTGGATATGGCCTTTTATCGAATTCAGATACTGACAGAAATTTTGGGATTAGGGGATTTGGGTAATATACCTATTGAGTGTCACATTGACAATAAATCCCGGTGGGAAATGTGCACTCTCCAATAAGTGTCAATGAAAAGAGGTTCCAGATAGACATCGCAAGTTTGAAGCAAATGTTGGACAGAGGGAAAATAACAAAAATTAAATGGGTCGACAGTAGCTATCAACTGTCAGACTGTTTTATGAAAAGAGCGGATAGTTCACGGAAACATTTGGATATTGTTAATGAAGGGCGCCTGTTTCTGTGACTGTTTTTTTTTTCTCCAAACAAAAAAATCTGAAAAAAGGAGGAAATCACGTGTGTGTTTTAGTTTCTTGAAATTTTGTTTTCACCTCATTGTTTTTGCTTCTCCAAGGAAGGGGAGACTGTTAAGTAATGGGTTAAGAGACATTGCAGTTAGTTGTCTCAATTAGTTAGTAATTAAGTTGCAATTAATTACCACAGCATCTAATACGTCCAACATGGAGGAGGATGAGAGGCGACTTAATAGAGGTTTATAAGATGATGAGGGGGATAGATAGAGTGGACGTTCAGAGACTATTTCCTCGTGTGGATGTAGCTGTTACAAGGGGGCATAACTATAAGATTCAGGGTGGGAGATATAGGAGTGATGTCCGAGGTAGGTTCTTTACTCAGAGAGTGGTTAGGGTGTGGAATGGACTGCCTGCTGTGATAGTGGAGTCGGACACTGTCGGAACTTTCAAACAGTTATTCGAAAGGCACTAGGAGCACACCACGATGACAGGGAGTGGGATAGCTTGATCTTGGTTTCGGACAAAGCTTGGCACAACATTGAGGGCAGAAGGGCCTGTTCTGTGCTGTACTGTTCTATGTTCTAAGCTGAGGTGTTTACAAGCTTTGGTCCAACACTATTTGGACGACAGTGTACCTTTCTGATCACCATTTTATAAATCAGATATAGAGGCTTTGAAGAAGGTGCAAAGAGGATTTACAAGGATCACACTGGGATTGGAAACTATTCCAATTGGGAAAAGATAATTAGGCTGGGGCCCTTTCTCTTCAAAAGTGAAGACAAATGAGTGATCGAATCAACATCTTTAAAATGATGGCAGGAGCTGGCAGAGTAAACAGAGAGTGTCTCCATTTGTGGAGAAGAGTGAAAATAGAGGCCATCAATATCAGACGGTCACTAATAAATCCAATGGGTAATTCAGAGGGCAGCCTTTACCAGAGAGCAATGGGAATGTGGAACTCGCTCCCACGTGGAGTCAGATCCCAGAGTGGAACCCAGCTTGAGAGATATTGGGCGGGATTCTCCTTTCAGAGACTAAGGGCGAAATTCTCCGCCCCCACGACGGGTGGGAGAATAGCGGGAGGGCCTTCGTAAAAACGGCGTCACAAACTCGCTTTTTATAACCATGGCACCGATTGGCACGGCAGTACCACGGCCGTGCCAAGGGTGCCATGGGCCCGCGATCGGTGGGCACCGATCGCGGGCAGCGGGCCTGATGCCCGCGCACTACTTGTCCTTCCGCCGCCCCGCAGTATCCATTCGCGGGGCGGCTGAGGGGCAACCCGGCCCGCGAATGCGCGGGTTTCGCGCAAAAACGCGATGACGTCACCCGCGCATGCGCGGGTTGGAGTCTTCCAAACTGCGCATGCGCGGCTGACGTCATATGACGCGTCAGTCGGTGCTAACTCCGGCAAGCGGGCTTAACGATTTTCGTTAAGCCCGTCTTGCCGGAGCCTACGGCGTCGGGCTGCTAGCCCCGACCGGGGACCAGAATCGGTCCCCGGTCGGGAAGGGGCGCGCTGCCGTAAAACCCGCCCGGGTTTTTACGGCAGCTTTACGATTTCTCCCGTTTTGGGAGAATCTCGCCCTAAGTGCTGAGGCCGGGACAGAATCGAGGGAATTCTACGGCAGCAAAACTGCCGCCACTTCCGGAGAAATTCATCAACCGTAAATGGGCTAGCACCGGCACCATGTGGAACACGGGCGATTCCAATGGGAAACGGTGTCGGATATTCCGGAGTCGGGATTGACACTCGAGTGGCTGACAAGCTGAAGCTGTATATTCGCACCCCACTCCGCACACACACTCATCCCAGCCAGTAAGAGGGCACCGGTTGTGCTGGAGCGTGTCCATCCCGCTGATGGGTCAGCTGAGGGCAGAGGATACCTGGGGATGGGGAGGGGGTGGGCTGGGGGTCACCCATACGACCTGTGGCACTAAGTTCACAGTGAGCAGTCGGCAGTGTGTGCAGCCGCATGGCTGCCTTGCCGCCTGCGGCAATGGTGTTCCGTGCCCGTCCAGCCCGGCCCACAGCCCACCTCTTGGCCGCCACCCCCCACTACTCCCCCCGAGACCCTGGCAGAACCCCCCCCAGCCAGCGGCACAGCTGTCAGCATATTATAGCGATGTTGGACACTTTTCGTACCCCCTCTCTCTCCCTCAGCAGCCACGGAGTCTGTTTCCCGATTGTTGAAACCACAAGTGAAACACGGCGTCGGTAATTCCTCCCGATAGAGGCGGAGCATCGCGGAAGCCCCGGAGAATACCGGTTCAGGGCCGCTAATGATATGTGAACGGTGTTTACTGTACGTGCAGAGTAGAATGCATTGACACCGCCGTTGAGGCACCGGAGTGTGGCATTCTGTCGGGCAGCCAGCTCCGGCCACCATTTTGGCCTCACGGCCGTTTCTCCGCCCAATCACCTTTCCTGAATGCAGCGTCGGCCGACGGAGAATCCCACCATTTCTGTTTCGATACTTAATTGGCAGCTACTGAACAGAGTCGCAGGACAGCCGATGGACTTTTCACAAGGGAATAAAACATTGATAAATTTCTGCCAACTCCACCAACCCACCGATATCATTTTGGAGCTGACAGCTATCCTCTACACCATCCACTGCACGGACAATTTCTGTGTCATCTGCAAATTTCCAATCGTGCCCCCACCATCCCGTGTTCAAGTCCAAATCGTTAATATATAAAACAAAGAGCAGGGGTGCCAACACCGAGCCCTGCGGAACACCAGTTGAAACAGCTTCCCAATCGCAAGGGCAGCCATCAACCATTCCCCTTTGTTTCCTGTTACTGAGCCAACGTTGGATCTATGTTCTCACCAAGGATCCACGTCCAGGGTTCCAAACTCTCCTTCAGGTATTCCCATGCCCTGGATTGTCACGTGCCTTCAAGCTTTCACACACTTTCCCAGGTTCCCAGCTGTGCCAACTGAATGTAACTGTTTCACAGGCTGTATAAGTTGTTACCAACCATCTTGCAAGCCGCCATGCTCCAGGTCTACACCTTAACTGGGAGCCTTTCTCTCTGCTCCTGAATTCACTGAATAGAACCTTTTTTCCAGATTTCTCAATTGATCACGGCTCGATCAGCCTGATCGATAAAGTCCAATCAGGGGCTGCCACATTAATTTTGGGGTGGGCACTCCCCGTTTACCTTCTTTCTCCTGAACTAACTGTTCTTACTGTCTTTGTCTGGGCCCCTGGTTACCTGTTTTGTAAAACCATCATTACAATGCAGGCATCAAAACCAACCAACAGGTTTTCAGGCAACATTTAAGAAATCAGATTAAAATTGAAGTTTTATTTCATTTTTAGCACACACATATAGAAACACAAAATTAAGCTTATTGGAAACTATAACTTAGTTTGTATACCCACAAATACAAATAACTTCGAACCTTCTCTATTTCCTAATTGAAGCAAGTGGCACAGAAACAGTTTTGGGGAAGTGAAGTAAACAAATAAGGATGAGGCAGGATATGTTGATGGTTTGATGGGAAAGGATTGCAGGAGGTTTAAATCCAGCATAAATCCCAGCACGGACTGTTATTGAAATACTTTCACATCATGTGGGTGTTGCTGACTAGACCAGCATTTATTGCCCATCCCTAACTGCCCCTTGTGAATGTGGTGGTGAGCTGCCTTCTTGAACCGCTGCAGTCCATGTAGAGTAGGTACACCCACAGTGCTGTTAGGGAGAGAGTTCCAGGATTTTGACCCAGTGACAGTGAAGGAACAGCGATATATTTCCAAATCAGGATGGTGAGTGAGTGGAGGGGAATTTGCAGATGGTGGTGATCCCAGGTATCTGCTGCTCCTGTCCTTCTAGATTGTAGAAGTCAAAGATTTGGAAAGAGCTGCCAAAGGAGCCTTGGTGAGTTGCTGCTGTGCATCTTGTGGATGGTACAGACGGCTGGGACTGTGCGTCCGTGCTGGGGAAAGTATATGTTGAGGCTGGTGGATGGGGTGTAAATCAAGCAGGCTGCTTTGTCTTGGAAGGTCTTCAGTTTGCTCAGTGTTGTTGGAGCTGCACTCATCCAGGAAAGTGGAAAGTATTCCATCACATTCCTGACTTGTACCTTGTGGATGTGAGATATGGGGACATGGGGCTGGATCCTCCAATTCTCAGGCTGTGTCCGGAGGATGTGTCTGGATTTACAATGAAAACTCCCCCCCCCCCCCCCCCCCCCCCACATCCTCCCCCCCCCCCCCCCCCCGCACTGATCCTCCGACCAGTAAGAGGCTAGCAACTGTGCCACATAAAAAGCATGGCCTTCCCGATATAAACGGCCGGAGAATTGCCGCGTCTGTGACCGTGCCTGCGCACGGCGACGATCTGCAGCGGTTCCGCCGTACAGCATGGTCCCACGCAGAACCGACCTGTCAGGTAGTTCCCCCCCCCCGGACACTTCCTCGCCACCCCCAGGCCATTCCGCACCGCTCCCCCCCCTCCCCGGACACCTCCACGCCACCCCCAGGCCATTCCGCACCGCTCCCCCTCCCCCCCCCCTCCCCCCGGACACCTCCTGGCCACCCCTAGGCCATTCCGCACCGCTCCCCCCAGCTGTCACCGCTCCCCCCAGCTGTCACCGCCCCCCCCCCAGCTGTCACCGCCCCCAGGCCATTCCGCACCGCTCCCCCCAGCTGTCACCGCTCCCCCCAGCTGTCACCGCTCCCCCCAGCTGTCACCGCTCCCCCCAGCTGTCACCGCCCCCAGGCCATTCCGCACCGCTCCCCCCAGCTGTCACCGCTCCCCCCAGCTGTCACCGCCTCCCCCCCAGCTGTCACCGCTCCCCCCAAGCTGTCACCGCCCCCCCAGCTGTCACCGCTCCCCCCAGCTGTCACCGCTCCCCCCAGCTGTCACTGCTCCCCCCAGCTGTCACTGCCCCCCCCAGCTGTCACTGCCCCCCCCAGCTGTCACTGCCCCCCCCCAGCTGTCACCGCTCCCCCCAGCTGTCACCGCTCCCCCCAGCTGTCACCGCTCCCCCCCAGCTGTCACCGTTCCCCCAGCTGTCACTGCTCCCCCCAGCTGTCACTGCCCCCCCCAGCTGTCACTGCCCCCCCCAGCTGTCACCGCTCCCCCCAGCTGTCACCGCTCCCCCCAGCTGTCACCGCTCCCCCCCAGCTGTCACCCCCCCCCAGCTGTCACTGCCCCCCCCAGCTGTCACCGCTCCCCCCAGCTGTCACCGCCCCCCCAGCTGTCACCGCTCCCCCCAGCTGTCACCCCCCCCCACCAGCTGTCACCGCCCCCCCCACCCCCAGCTGTCACCGCTCCCCCCAGCTGTCACCCCCCCCACCAGCTGTCACCGCCCCCCCCACCCCCAGCTGTCACCGCCCCCCCCAGCTGTCACCGCTCCCCCCCCAGCTGTCACCGCTCCCCCCCCCCACCCCCCGGGCACCTCCTCGCCACCCCCAGGCCATTCCGCACCGCTCCCCCCAGCTGTCACCGCTCCCCCAGCTGTCACCGCCCCCCCCCAGCTGTCACCGCCCCCCCAGCTGTCACCGCTCCCCCCAGCTGTCACCGCTCCCCCCAGCTGTCACCGCTCCCCCCAGCTGTCGCCGCCCCCCCCCCAGCTGTCACCGCCCCCCCAGCTGTCACCGCCCCCCCCCCTCCCCAGCTGTCACCGCTCCCCCCCCCCCCCACCGGCCAGCAGAATGGCTCCCGCCCGACTGTGGTGATGCTGGACACAGTCCGCAGCCGCCATGCCGGCTTCACCAAAACTGAGAGCACACGGGATCCCCGCCGTCGGGAACTCGGCCCATCGGGGGCGGAGCTTCGGGGGAGGGCCTTCAGATAGCCTCCTGAGGCCGTCCCAACGGCGTGCGGCGTGCTCACCGATGATGCTGTTTTGGAGGGGGCGGAGAATCCGAAAACTGGCGCCGCCCCCAATTCGGCCGTAAACAGGGATTCTCCACTGGATCGCCGATTATGGTATCGGCGTCGGACACTGGAGAATCCCAGCCAAGGTTTGGGGAGCCAGGAGGTGGGTTTCTCGCTGCTGAATTCACAGTATCTGATCTGCTCCGGTAGCCACAGTATTTATATCCCTGATTCAGTTCAGTTTCTGGTCAATGGGAACCCCCAGGATGTTGATAGTGGGGGATTCAGCAATGATCATGCCATTGACTGTAACGGGGCGATGGTTAGATTCTCTCTTGTAGGAGATGGTCATTGACCGGCACTTGTGTGGTATAAATGTAACTTGCCACTTGTCAGTCCAAGCCTGGATATTGTCCAGGTCTTGCTGCATTTGGACATGGACTGCATGGGCTCATTGTGCTGAATGATCTGTTTCTGGGCCTTATATTCAACACAACATTCTGAAATCAGACGTACACTGCACACTTGGATCTTCAAATCAAAGTCTAGTAGAAAACAACTGAAACATCTAAACTAAACCAGAAAACTATGGACTGAGAATGAGGAGGCCTAAACACTGAACTTTACTGTAATAAACACCATCGAATTTCTTACATTTCCACACAAACCTCCTCTATCCTATTGACCATCTGACCACACTTCTGGTGTCAGTAATCCCACACCCTCCCGTTCTCATGTCCGATCTCTTCCCACTCAATGAATCATCTGGATGTAGTCATGCCAGGTCACTCAGTTACTCTCAGCCTCAACTGGCAGTGCTCAAGGAGTCAAAATTAGGAGCAAGAAAGGATGGCCTGGCAGATTATTTTTGAGCTAAACCAGAATAGAATGTGGAATGAAGTGTAGAGAGTGTGGGGGACAGGCACCAGCTGGGGGTTAATGTGCAGAAATCATTGAAAGTGGCAGGACAGGTGGAGAGAGCAGTTACTGAAGCCCAGGAGAAACCTTTTCACACAGTTTTTGATAATATTTATCAATTACAAACATAAAGACACAACACAGCTACAGTAATCTATGTATAACACTGAATGAATTCCCCCTTAACTGTTCCAATTCAAAAACAAAATCCAATAAACCAAAAACCATTTTCATGAGAACTTTGCATTCTCACTTGAATAAGACTGGCTTTTCCTGAGATTCTGACCCCGTCCCATCTGCAGTTTTATACCCCTTCCGGAAAGCTGGCTATATCTTTCAAATTACCAAAGGGATGGGAACAAAGGGAGATATTTTGGTGAGACAGTTCAGCCTGGGGAATTGGAAAAAGGAGGTGGGTAGAATTGGGGATGTGGGAAGAATGTGAGTATAAGGAGTTTATCTATGAAATAAGGACACTGTTTTGATCAGGTTCCTAATCGTCCTTATGCTCCTGGTCTCGGAATGGTGTCATATCGAAGGATAATTTCTGAAGTTCAGGACCCGGGAGCTTGTCGATTGCCTGTTCAAACAAAATTAAAAATAGATTAGTTTCCAAAACTAAAGCTGCAGCCAACGTGAGAATAAAGGATAATTTCAGCTCCTCTGAGGAGTTTGTCCAGATTGTAACTCTGTTCTTAATGACGGGGAAACTCCCAGACTCTATCTCCAGCCTGCACAGAGTGAGCTGATCCCAGATGGAATGACAGTCGGGGCTACAGTTGGTCTGAACACCGAGTGGATATGAAAGTAAAATTGTTCAGTATTCCCACTCCATACACTGGGAATCATGGCTGGAAATGTGTGTGTACATGTTATTGAATATCTGTGTGTCAGTATATGTGAACGTGTCCACGTGTCTGTGTGTCTGTGTGTCTATGTACATTTGGGAATGTGTGTCTGTCTGTAGATATTTCGCTCTATTTTTGTACCTGTGAATATGTGTGTATCGATTGGTTATATATGATGGACAAATGTGAGGTAATGCATTTTGGAAGGTTTGATACAGGTGGGAATAACACAGTAAATGGCAGAACCCTTCAGAGTATTGACAGGCAGAGGGATCTGGGCGTACAGGTCCACAGGTCACTGAAAGTGGCAGCACGGGTGGATAGGGTAGTCAAGAAGGCAAACGGCCTGCTTGCCTTGATCTATCAGGACATTGAGTATCAGAAATGGCAAGTCATGCTGCAGCTGTACAGAACCTTAGTTCAGCCGCATTTGGAATATTGCGAACAATTCTGGTCAGCACACTACCAGAAGGATGTGGGTGCTTTGGAGAGAGTACAGAAGAGATTTACCAGGTCTGGTCTGGAGGGTATTGAACTTGATGATCAGCAATGATCAGAGTTAATGAGGGAGCAGGCTCGAAGGGCCGAATGGCCTCCTCCTGCTTCTATTTTCTATGTTTCTATGTATTAGTTATGAGGGGAGGGTGGATAAACTCTGATTGTTTTCATTGGAATGACGGAGGCTGAGGGGCGACCTGACAGAGATTTATAAAATGATGAGTAGCATGGAGAGAGTGAATCGTGAGACGCTTTTTCCCAGGGTGAAAAATTCACTTATCCAGGGTCATAGGTTCGAGGGGCAAAGTTTAGAGGAGATGTTCGAGGCAGGTTTTTTACACAGAGTGTGGTGAGTGCCTCTGTGGAAGGAGGTGGTGGAAGGAGATACTATAGCGACGTTTAAGAGGCATCTTGACAATTACATGAATAGGATGTGAACAGAACATACAGTGCAGAAGGAGGCCATTCAGCCCATCGAGTCGGCACCGACCTTTAAGTCCTCATTTCCTCCCTATCCCCGTAACCCAATAAACCTTCCTAAACATTTTTGGTCACTAAGGGCAATTTATCATGGCCAATCCACCTAACCTGCACGTCTTTGGACTGTGAGAGGAATGAATGAAAAATGAAAATCGCTTATTGTCACGAGTAGGCTTCAATGAAGTTACTGTGAAAAGCCCCTAGTCGCCACATTCCGGCGCCTGTCCGGGGAGGCTGGTACAGGAAACCGGAGCACGCGGAGGAAACCCACGCAAACATGGGGAGAATGTGCAGACTCCACACAGCCAGTGAATAGAGGGATACGGACCCCGGAAGTGCAGAAGGTTTTAGTTCAGACAGGCATCACGATCCGTGCAGGTTTGGAGGGCCGAAGGGCCTGTTCCTGTGCTGTACTTTTCTGTGTTCTTTATACACACAACATTGCATATATTACCACACGGGGTTAATAATGGTCCATTGTCAGACTGGACTCACTGATCTCTATCGATTCTCTGCAGTGTTGCTGAAATGGGTCCATTTTGAGTCAGGCTTTCCCAGTTTCACCATTTTTACAAAAAGTGACATAATTCACCTGCTTTCCCTGACCCTCTGTTCAGTGTAATAGAAACATACCTTTAATCTCACTGTTCAGACAAAGTTGGTTGCTGTAATGCCTGAGGGAAAATAGAGACATGTTAGAAATTTTGATTGTGTAACACGTGCACAATGAGAGGTTTATTTGGAAATGTTCTACATTCTAATGATACCTGTTTATAGGCAAAAGGGGTGTGGTAAACTACTGTTGAACCTCTGTTAGGTGATGTCTGGCAGGACCAGTATTACAGGTTCGTTAGTAGACCCTGCCTGCTGGCTCCGCCCAGGAGGCGGAGTATAAATATGTGTGTTTTCCATGCTGCAGCCATTTTGCCAGCTGCTGTGGGAGGCCACATATCTTAGAGCAATAAAGCCTCAGTTGTATCCAACTCAAATCTTTGCATCAATTTATTGCTCTAAGATTTTCGAAAGATGGTCCTCCATATGAAAAATGAAAATTGCTTATTGTCACGAGTAGGCTTCAATGAAGTTACTGTGAAAAGCCCCTAGTCACCACATTCCGGCGCCTGTTCGGGGAGGCTGTTACGGGAATATCAAACCGGATCGCCTGCAGCTGGATCCACATTCAAGCGACGCCAAAACGGACTCTCAACATTGGCTAGCTTGTTCGAGGCGTACATCAACTCCGCATCCACCCCTGTCTTGGAGGCTCAGAAGATACAGATTCTGCCCTCAAGGTTGAACTCCAGCATCATTCCGCTAATCCTGGACATGCCGAACTATGCCGAAGCCATGCCGCTTCTCAAGGAGAATTACGCTTAAATCCCACTGATCCGGGATTGTGACTGTCAGGCCGTTACGGCCACTGAACATTCAAATCTCCTTATGTGGGACGCGTTTGTTACAGGGATTGGGTCGGACCTCATACGCCAGCGACTGTTAGAGGGGCCCACGCTCGTCCTAGTGGAGACCAAGAAACTGGCGTTCTCCATGACGGTCACCTCGTGCAACGTTCAGGCCTACACACCCAGCCACGCGGCCCACCCCTCCTACACATCGTGGGCCCCACAGATAGCTGCCCCAGCGGGGGCCTTACCCAGCGGGGGCCTTACCCAGCGGGGCCCTTACCCAGCGGGGGCCTTACCCAGCGGGGGCCCTTACCCAGCGGGGGCCTTACCCACCGGGGGCGGGGGCCTTACCCAGTGGGGGCCTTACCCAGCGGGGCCTTACCCAGCGGAGCCCTTACCCAGCGGGGCCCATACCCAGTGGGGGCCTTACCCAGCGGGGCCCTTACCCAGCGGGGCCCTTACCCAGCGGGGGTCGCGGGGGACTTACCCAGCGGGGCGCTTACCCAGCGGGGCCCTTACCCAGCGGGGTCCTTACCAAGCGGGGGCCGGGGGTCCTTACCCATCGGGGGTCTTACCCATCGGGGGCCGCGGGGTCCTTACCCAGCGGGGGCCTTACCGAGCGGGGCTCTTACCCAGCGGGGCCCTTACCCAGCGGGGCCCTTACCCAGCAGGGGGCCTTACCCAGCGGGGCCCTTACCCAGTGGGGCCCTTACCCAGCAGGGGCCTTACCCAGCGGGGTCCTTACCCAGTGGGGGCCTTACCCAGCGGGGCCCTTACCCAGCGGGGCCCTTACCCAGCGGGGCCCTTACCCAGCAGGAGCCTTACCCGGCGGGGGCCTTACCCGGCGGGGGCCTTACCCAGCGGGGGCCTTACCCGGCGGGGGCCTTACCCAGGGGGCCTTACCCAGTGGGCCCTTACCCAGTGGGGCCTTACACAGCGGGGGGTGGCCCTTACCCAGCATGGGGGGCCCTTACCCAGCGGGGGCCCTTACACAGCGGGGCCCTTACCCAGCGGGGGCCTTACCCGGTGGGGGCCTTACCCGGTGGGGCCTTACCCAGTGGGGCCTTACACAGCGGGGGGTGGCACTTACCCAGCGGGGGGGGCCCTTACCCAGCGGGGGCCCTTACCCAGCGGGGCCCTTACCCAGCGGGGGCCTTACCCAGCGGGGGCCTTACCCAGCGGGGGCCTTACCCAGCGGGGGCCAAACCCGGCGGGGGCCTTACCCAGCGGGGCCCTTACCCAGCGGGGCCCTTACCCAGCGGGGGCCCTTACCCAGCGGGGCCCTTACCCAGCGGGGGCCTTACCCAGCGGGGACCTTACCAAGCGGGGGGGTGGCCTTACCCAGCGGGTGACTGACCCAGCGGGGGCCCTACCCAGCGGGGGCCTTACCCAGCGGTGGGCCTTACCCAGCGGGGCCCTTACCCAACGAGGGCCTTACCCAGCGGGGGCCTTACCCAGCGGGGACCTTACCCAGCGGGGGGGGGGCCTTACCCTGCGGAGCCTTACCCAGCGGGGCCTTACCCAGCGGGGCCCTTACCTAGCGGGGTGGGGCCTTACCCAGTGGGGCCTTACCCAGCGGGGCCCTTACCCAGCGGGACCCTTACCCAGCGGGGGCCTTACCCAGCGGGGCCCTTACCCAGCGGGGCCCTTACCCAGCGGGGGTCTTACCCAGCGGGGGCCTTACCCAGCGGGGGTCTTACCCAGCGGGGGCCTTACCCAGCGGGGGCGGAGCCCTTACCCAGCGGGGCCCTTACCCAGCGGGGCCTTACCCAGCGGGGCCCTTACCCAGCGGGGGCCTTACCCAGCGGGGGCGGGGCCCTTACCCAGCGGGGCCCTTACCCAGCGGGGGCCTTACCCGGCGGGGCCCTTACCCAGCGGGGGCCTTACCCGGCGGGGCCCTTACCCAGCCGGGGTCTTACCCAGTGGGGCCCTTACCCAGCCGGGGCCTTACCCAGCGGGGCCCTTACCCAGCGGGGGCCTTACCCAGCGGGGGCCTTACCCAGCGGGGCCCTTACCCAGCGGGGCCTTACCCAGCGGGGCCCTTACCCAGCGGGGGCCTTACCCAGCGGGGCCTTACCCAGCCGGGGCCTTACCCAGCGGGGGCGGGGCCCTTACCCAGCGGGGCCCTGACCCAGCGGGGCCCTTACGCAGTGGGGGCCCTTACCCAGCGGGGGCCCTTACCCAGCGGGGCCCTTACCCAGCGGGGCCCTTACCCAGCGGGGCCCTGACCCAGCGGGGCCCTTACGCAGTGGGGGCCCTTACCCAGCGGGGGCCCTTACCCAGCGGGGCCCTTACCCAGCGGGGCCCTTACCCAGCGGGGCCCTTACCCAGCAGGGCCCTTACCCAGCGGGGGTCTTACCCAGCGGGGCCCTTACCCAGCGGGGCCTTACCCAGCGGGGGCCTTACCCAGCGGGGCCCTTACCCAGCGGGGGTCTTACCCAGCGGGGGCCTTACCCAGCGGGGCCCTTACCCAGCGGGGCCTTACCCAGCGGGGCCCTTACCCAGCGGGGCCCTTACCCAGCAAATACGCCTGCGCCATGCACCAGTCAGCAAACCCCGGGGTCCCCGATGTTATTTTTTGCAGCCAGCAGAGACACCCCCGCCAACGGTGCCCGGCCCACGCTGCCCTTTGTAAGGCTTGTGGCAAGAAGGGGCACTTTGCCGCGGTGTGCCAGGCCCCTGCGGAGCTATCAACCCCACCCCTCTCGTTTACGGACAATGGGCGCTGCCATCCTCACCTCCACGGACCACGTGCGGCCAGTGGGCGCTGCCATCTTCTGACCCTCAGACCATTCGCGTCCAGTGGGAGCCGCCATCTTCTCTCCCTCAGACCAAGTGTGGCCAGCGGGCGCCGCCATCTTCCCCTCCGAGCAACACGTGCGGCCCATGGGCACTGCCAGCGTTCCAGGACTGGGGCCCCCCGGGCTCCCCGTCATCTGACACCAGCGACGACTGCCTACGACTCGCCTCAGTGACCATCGAGCAGCCTCGTCCGCACAAGCTGGTCACTGCATCGACCAGCGTTAAAGTCAACGGGCACGTGACCTCTTGCCTGCTGGACTCCAGGAGCACGGAGAGCTTCATCCACCCGGTTACGGTAAGGCGCTGCTCCCTCGTGGTACACCCCGCCAATCCCCCTGGCCTCCAGATCCCATTCCGTGGCGATCCGCAGTTACTGTACTGTCACACTAAAGGTCCAGGGCGTAGAATTCAGCGGCTTCCGTCTCTACATCCTCCCTAACTTCTACGCTGCCCTACTGCGAGGCCTGGAGTTCCAGTGCAACCTCCAGAGCCTAACCCTGAAATTCGGCAGGCCCCTACCACCCCTCACAGTGTGCGGCCTCGCGACCCTAAAGGTCGATCCACGTTCCCTCTTCGCATATCTAACCTCAGATTGCCAACCCGTCGCCACCAGGGGCAGACGGTACAGCACCCAGGACAGGATCTTCATCAGGTCCGAGGTCCAGCGGCTGCTTCGGGAAGGCATCATCGAGGCCAGCAACAGCCCCTGGAGAGCCCAAGTGGTAGTAGTTAAAACTGGGGAGAAACACAGAATGGTCATGGACTACAGCCAGACCATCAATCGGTACACGCAGCTCGACGAGTACCCACTCCCTTGCATGTCTGATATGGTCAATCAGATTGCACAGTACCGGGTCTTCTCAACTGAAGACCTCAAATCCACCTACCACTAGCTCCCCATTCGTAAATTGGACCGTCCATACACTGCCTTTGAGGCAGATGGCCGCCTCTATCAGTTCCTCAGGGTTCCCTTCGGCGTCACCAATGGGGTCTCGGTCTTCCAAAGGGAGATGGACCGAATGGTCGACAGTACGGTTTGCAGGCCACCTTCCCGTACCTGGACAATGTCAACATCTGTGGCCATGATCAGCAGGGCCACAATGCCAACCTTGCCAAATTTCTCCACACCGCCACTCTCCTCACCTACTACAAGGAGAAGTGCGTGTTTAGTGCGACCCGCTTAGCCATACTCGGCTATGTGGTCCAGAACGGATTTCTGGGGCCCGATCCCGACCGCATGCGCCCCCTCATGGAGCTCCCCCTCCCCCACCGACTCAAGGCCCTGAAACGCTGCCTGGAGTTCTTTTCGTACTACGCTCAGTGAGTCCCAAACTATCCGGACAAGACCCGCCCACTCATGCAGTCCTCCCATTTTCCCCTGACGGCCGAGACACAACGGGCCTTCGCCCGTATCAGAGCCGGTATCGCCAAGGCCAGGATGCACGCAGTAAACGAGACACTGCCCTTTCAAGTAGAGTGCGACGCATCAGACGTCGCCGTGGCCGCCACCGTCAATCAGGCAGGCAGACCCTGCCCTGGCCGCCACCCTCAATCAGGCAGGCAGACCCTGCCCTGGCCGCCACCCTCAATCAGGCAGGCAGACCCTGCCCTGGCTGCCACCCTCAATCAGGCAGGCAGACCCTGCCCTGGCTGCCACCCTCAATCAGGCAGGCAGACCCTGCCCTGGCTGCCACCCTCAATCAGGCAGGCAGACCCTGCCCTGGCTGCCACCCTCAATCAGGCAGGCAGACCCTGCCCTGGCTGCCACCCTCAATCAGGCAGGCAGACCCTGCCCTGGCTGCCACCCTCAATCAGGCAGGCAGACCCTGCCCTGGCTGCCACCCTCAATCAGGCAGGCAGACCCTGCCCTGGCTGCCACCCTCAATCAGGCAGGCAGACCCTGCCCTGGCTGCCACCCTCAATCAGGCAGGCAGACCCGTGGCATTCTTTTCCCACACGCTTCATGGCTCAGAAATTCGACACTCATCCGTCAGGAAAGAGGCCCAAGCTATCGTTGAAGCTGTGCGGCATTGGAGGCATTACCTGGCCGGCAGGAGATTCACTCTCCTCACTGACCAACGGTTGGTAGCCTTCATGTTCAATAACACACAGCAAGGCAAGATTAAGAATGATAAGATCTTGAGGTGGAGTATTGAGCTCGCCACCTACAATTACGAGATTTTGTATCGCCCCGGTGAGCTCAATGAGCCCCCAGACGCCCTATCCCGAGGTACATGTGCCAGCGCACAAGTAGACCGACTCCGGGCCCTGCACGACAGCCTTTGTCACCCGGGAGTCACATGGTTGGACAATATCATAAAGACCCGCAATCTGCCCTAATCCCTCGAGGAGGTACGGACAATTACCAGGGACTGCCAGGTCTGTGCGGAGTGCAAGCCGCACTTCTACAGGCCGAGCCGTGCATGCCTGGTAAAGGCCTCCCGCACCTTTGAACGCCTCAGCGTGGATTTCAAAGGGCCCCTCCCCTCCACCGACCATAACACGTATTTTTTCAGTGTGGTCGATGAGTACTCCAGATTCCCCTTCGCCATCCCATGCCCCGCTATGACGTCTGCCACCGTCATCAAAGCCCTCAACACAATCTTCGCTCTGTTCGGTTTCCCGGCCTACATCCACAGTGACAGGGGATCCTCCTTTATGAGTGATGAGCTGTGTCAGTTCCTGCTCAGCAGGGGTATCGCCTCCAGCAGAACGACAAGCTACAACCCCCGGGGAAACGGACAGGTAGAGATGGAGAATGGGACAGTATGGAGGGCCATCCAAGTGGCCCTACAGTCCAGGAACCTCCCGGCCTCCCGCTGGCAGGAGGTCCTCCCTGATGCACTACACTCCATTTGGTCACCATCACTAACAACACACCCCATGAACGTCTTTTTCCTTCCCCAGGAAGTCCACATCCGGGGTGTCGCTCCTGACTTGGCTTGCAGCTCCAGGAACCAGGAACGGAGCAGCCGTAGGCACGTCCGACTCCACAAGGCGGACCCGTTGGTGGAAAGGGTGAAATTGCTCTATGCAAACCCCCAGTATGCCTACGTGGCGTACCCCGACTGCCGCCAGGATACAGTCTGCCTCAGGGACCTGGCACCAGCAGGTTCCACACCCCGCCCACCCCCCGGCCCTGCACCAATCTACCCTCCACCAGCTCTCCCAGCAGCAACCCCTCCCAGGACCATCCTTAGTCCCCTGCCCCACGCCCGAGGATGAAGAAGATTTTGGCACGCTCCCGGAGGCACTGGACATCAGACCAGCATCGCATCTCCGACACCACTACGTCGCTCCCAGAGGCATATCAAGGCCCCGGACCGGTTAAACCTCTAACTGGTCCACTGGACTTCAAAAGACATTTCATTTTCTCCCTCTGTCAAAGACTATAAATGTAAATGTAAAAACAAAACCATTTGTTGCACATAGTTCTCCACCACTCCCGCCGGAATCAATTTTAACAGGGGGTGTCTGTGGTAAACGACTGTTGCACCTCTATTAGGTGATGTATGGCAGGATCTGTACTACAGGTTCGTTAGTAGTCCCTGCCTGCTGGCTCCGCCCAGTAGGCGGAGTATAAATATGTGTGTCCTCCATGCTGCAGCTGTTTCGCCAGCTGCTGTGGGAGGCCACACATCTTAGAGCAATAAAGCCTCAGTTGTACCCAACTCAAGTCTTTGTGCAATTGATTGAGCATTAAGGGATTTATTTTACTATATGTCGAAAGAGGAAACTTTGATCATGTGGTGAATGTTGATCACCAGACATATCCCTGTTTGTTGTAGTGAGAGATATTTACCGTGTACGTTGGGTCAGAATCTGCTGGAGAATCTTCCAAATTCTGAAACAAAATGTAAACAGTTAAGATTGGGTTTAGTAGCTGTTGCGAAAATGAGAATTTACTAAAACCTGATTATGAATTGTCAGGAATTATAGTCTGGAAAGGTTTATATTTCCATGACGGTAAATAAGGCAAATGGTTGGCTGGCCTTCATAGCCAGAGGATTTAAATACAGGAATAGAGATGTTTTACTGGAATTGTATGGGAAATTGGTGAGGTCATACCTGGAGTATTGTCTCCAGTTTTGGTGTCCGTATCTCAGGAAGGATTTTCTTGTGGGTATAGAAATCAGGGAGAAGGAGTGTAATAGAATTAAAGAGTTAACTCCAGACAGGGAGGAGGTTCTGAATGGTCTGGCAGGCTCTAAAGTAGATAAATCTCCAGGTAGAAGGACTTTGATGAATGAAGAAGGACTTATAAGAGAGGGATCTTGGTAAACGGCAGGACCCTGGGAAGCACCGAGTTTCAGAGGAATTTTGGCGTGCATGTGCACCCATCCCTTAATGTAGCAGTGTAGGTGGATACAGTGGTTAAGAAGGCCTCTGTATACTTGCCTTTATTGTCACAATATGTGGATTTTATAATGAATATCAAGGGTCAATGGAATGTTCCGACTCTCGTCACAAAATGGAGGTTTAGAGCAACCATATAAATACCACATTCCTCCTTGACTTCAGAGATAGAGTGAGAGAGTGTGGAAGGAAGTCAGTCGTGGTAGATGTGAGATTAGTTTAGCTGATAGCAGAGTTTAGTCTTGTAGTGTATTCTTTACTTCTCTAATTCCTCAGCAAAGGTTTGAATCTGATTATGTGTAGTGTAATAAATTAGATTGATAGAACATGGAACATAGAACATAGAACAGTACAGCGCAGAACAGGCCCTTCGGCCCTCGATGTTGTGCCGAGCAATGATCACCCTACTCAAACCCATGTATCTACCCTATACCCGTAACCCAACAACCCCCCCTTAACTTTACTTTTTAGGACACTACGGGCAATTTAGCATGGCCAATCCACCTAACCTGCACATCTTTGGGCTGGCTGTTCTTTGTCAACACCACAGCCTTCAAAGAACAAAGAACAAAACAGCACAGGAACAGGCCCTTCGGCCCTCCAAGCCTGCACCGACCATGGTACCTGCCTCAACTAAAACTGCATGCACATACGGAGTTTGTATCCTTCCATTCCCACCCTATTCATATATTTCTCCAGATTCCCCTTAAATGCCGCTATTGTACCTGCTCCCACCCCCTCCCCAGGCAGCGCTTTCCATATATTTACCACCCTCTGTGTAAAAAACCTGCCTCGCACATCTGTTCTAAACTTTCCCCACGTCACAGCCTTCCATTCAGAAAAACACCTTCTACTGCTACCCTCCGTCTTCTGAACCCAAATCAGTTCTGTATCCAACTTGCCAGCTCTCCTCTGATCCCATGTGACTTCACCTTTTGTACCAGTCGACCATGAGGTACCTTATCAAAGGCTTTACTGCAGTCCATGTATCCAACATCAACTGCCTATCCCTCATTTACCATCTTTGTCTCTTCCTCGAAAAACTCAATCAAATTAGTGAGGCATGACTTCCCCCTCACAAATCCATGCTGTCCATCATTAATAAGTCCATTTGTTTCCAAATGTGAGTAATCCTATCTCTAAGAATCTTTTCCAATAATTTCCCAACCACTGACGTAAAACTCACTGGCCTATAATTTCCTGGATTATCCCTGCTAATCTTCTTAAACAATGGCTACTCTCCTGTCCTCTGGAACTTCACCTGTAGCCAATGAGGGTTTCATAGAATTTACAGTGCAGAAGGAGGCCACTCGGCCCATCAAGTCTGCACTGGCTTTTGGAAAGAGCATCCTACCCAACTGCACACCTCCCCTCCATCCCCACAACCCAGTAGCCCCACCCGACACTAAGGGCAATTTTTGAGACTAAGGGAAATTTTGCATGGCCAAACTGCCTAACCTGCACACTTTTGGAATGTGGAAGGAAACCGGAGCACCCGGATGAAACCCACGCACACACGGGGAGAACATGCAGACTCCACACAGACAATGACCCACGCTGGGAATCGAACCTGGGACCCTGGAGCTGTGAAGCAATTGTGCTAACCACTATGCTACCATGCTGCCCTATATACAAGGATTACTGTCAAGGCCCCAGCAATTTGCTCCCTTGCCTCCCTCAGTATTCTGGGGTAGATCCCATCAGGCCCTGGGGACTTCTCTACTTTAATGCTTTTTAAGATGCCCAACACCTCTTTATTAATATCAACATGACTCAGAATATCTACACGTTCTACCCTATACTTCTCATTCCCCAAATCCTTCTCTTTGTGAATACTGAAGGAAAGTATTAATTTAGTATCTCTCCTGGGGCTGTTTAGCACAGGACTAAATCGCTGGCTTTGAAAGCAGGCCAGCAGCAAGGTTCCATTCCCGTAACAGCTTCCACGAACAGGTGCCGAAATGTGGCGACTAGGGGCTTTTCACAGTAACTTCATTTGAAGCCTACTCGTGACAATAAGCAATTTTCACTTTCACTTCACTTCACTTTCCTATTTCCTCTGGTTCCATACATAGATTCCCTCCAATATCATTGAATGGACCAACCCTTTCTCTGGCTACCCTCTTGCTCTTTACATATGTTGAAAACACCTTGGGATTTTCCTTCACCATCCTGAAGAACAATACAAAGAACACAACACCGTCAATACAATACTTGGGACCAATCAGATCCCAGAAAGAGGAAACTTTGATCATGTGGTGAATGTTGATCACCAGACATATCCCTGTTTGTTGCAGTGAGAGATATTTACCGTGTACGTTGGGTCAGAATCTGCTGGAGAATCTTCCAAATTCTGAAACAAAATGTAAATAGTGAAGATTGGGTTTAGTAGATTTTGGGAAAATGAGAATTTACTAAAACCTGATTATAATGTGTCAGGAATTATAGTCTGGAAAGGTTTATATTTCCATGACGGTGCCCGATTTCTGACACAGTTGAATTCAGCAGGAGGTAAAGTACATTACACTCAGAATCTTTCACACAATCTTTCCAGTGCAGAAAGAGGCCCCTCGGCCCATCAGGTCTGTACTGGCCCTCTGGAAGAACATTAGACTGAGACCCACACCCCTGCCTTATCCCCGGAACCTTGCACATTCTCACTTTCCAGATAACAATCCAATTCCCTTTTGAATATCTCGATTTCACCTCCCTCCACCACCCTCACAGGAAGTTCATTCAACCTCTGGCTCACTTCTTCTCCTTTTGCTCTGGGGCGCTAACAATTGCACACAAAGACTCGAGACATGTACAATCGAGGCTGTATTGCTGTGTGATGCTATTCCTCCTGCGGCAGCTGTAGAATAGGATCTCAGTGGCTCACACACATATTTATACACAAGCTCCCTGTGGGCGGAGCTAGCCGGCAGGGGCTTACCGGAGGAACCTGTATTACAGGTACAGGCATACATCCCCCTACTGCAAGTATGCATATCTACAGTGGTTATATCACCACATGCTCATTATTGTGAATGTGTGCCCTCCAGTTCTTGATGTAAGTTTGAGTGGGAACAATTTCTCCTGTACATACCCTGTCCGTTCAGAATGTCCAATTCACCTAAAAAGCACGTCTTTTGGGACTTGTGGGAGGAAACCGGAGCACCCGATGGAAACCCACGCAGACTCGGGGAGAACGTGCAGACTCCACACATACAGTGACCCAAGTTAGGAATCGAACCGGACTTCCTGTGAGGCAATTGTGCTAACCACTGTGCTACCGTGCCGCCCACATGTGGCCCTCATTTCCCTTTCACACGTTCCCAATTCCCGCTGGGATACAATGGGAGGGAGAGAGCCTTCCCTATATTGAGGATGCATTGTGGGTGGCAGTAGAGTTCCCTGAGAGACGAAGAGGTCCAGCACTGCCCACCAGAAGAGAGAATTACAGATGAGTCTTTCCAACCTTTTCCCAATCCCTCCCAATGAGTGTTGCCGAGGAATATGGAGATAGTTGGGATCAGATCTCCTGCTCTCTCTCTGTATGTCACTGAGTGATGGTCCAATCACATGGATTGTATTCATTGAGAAAATGCAATGTTGGTGTGTGCAGAAGAAATGGATCTGAAATCACAAACTGACATTGACACCAGCTCCCCCGGTGGGCCCTTTGCTGTTACACAAAGACAGACAGTAAGAAACAGCCAATCTCACCCATCGGGATCCTGTCCAACGAGGGTTTCTGTCACCTGCAGCCTGGCTCTGATCACCAGCTCTCCCTGATGAAGCTGTGAAATAAATGGTCAAAATCACCATGAAACCAGTGTTATATTGTTGACAACATTACCCTGAATGTTAAACACTTCTGAAAGCAAAGGTTAGAAAAATGATTGGAACATCAGCCTGATGGGAACAGGAGGAGGCCATTCTGCCCCTTCTGCCCATTCCACCCATTTAATGAGATCATGGTTTATCTGTCACCTAACTCCATATCTCTGACTATTCACCACATCCATTGGATCACAAAAATCTCTGAGGCACGATCTAACGGAATGTTTCTCAGTGTGATTTGTGGTGGGTTTTGGTGGGAGTTTCTCCCTGGCTCTGTCAGTGAGTTCCCCACCGCTATCTAACCAGATTTAGGGTGGGATTTACCGACTGGTCACACCGCCGGGATATTCCAGTCCCACGCTGGCGCATGGGTTTCCCAGCGATGAGGCCGGCATCACACCCTTCATACCCCCTTCATACCCCCCTCCAGCCTCCTTTCATGGGCATGGCCCCACTCAGGCCCTGACCCTGGGCAGTGCCACCCGGCCACCCTGGGAGTGCTCCTGCCGGCTTGTCTTTGCCACCCGAGCACCTTGACAGTGCCAGCTTGGCAGAGATAAGGTGCCAATCAGTCAGTCCCAAGGTGCCCACATTCCAGGGGAAGGGCCGGGGGGGGCACCCTGCACTATTCCTGGCCACCCAGGGATCTCCAATGGTCAAGGAGCCCTTGGCCCCCCTCCCGCTGGATGCATTCCACCTGGTCCGCGTTTGTACCGAATCAGTACCGATTGGTGCCCGGCTAAGGCCTCCCTGGGGAGACCAGTAGATCCTGAGAGGCCGGGAGATCACGGGTGAGGACTGTCAAGTCAGTTTCAAACTGACTTAAACCTGCACATTGTGGGAGAGATTCTGGTCGCGCCACCTCACAGGACTTGTGTAGATCCCACGAGGCGTAGTGGCAGCTGGTAAGCCCTAGGGAGGCCTCAGCCGACATCTACCGGCCACCTGACGCTCCCGGCTGGGCGCGATGTGGCTGATCGATCACACCCTTCATCTCAGATTTAAAGTTAATAATTGATCTCGCATCAATTGGATTTCTCAAAGTGCGTTCCAAACTTCACCCTTGGTGGAGAGATGTGAGGCTGAATGGCCACCAAAAATGGCAAAGGATGCTGGGAGAATTGGCCAAGTATAAGGACAAGCTGGCTGCAGTTTAAATAACATTGATGAGAAAGCTGCAGCCTAGACATCGCAATGCACAGGAAATAGGCCATCTTCAGGCCATCCCGGGGACAGTAGAACTGCCCAGTCAATCCCGCTTGTTTACCGGAAACAGCGGCACCTACACTCCTTATTTGGAAAGGCCTACGTGCCCCCAGCACCTGCAGGCATGGCCGATCAGTGCTCACCCCCGAAATCAGTGAGACAGCCCCTGATTGGACTTAACCAGTTAGGGTGATCGAACCATGAACAATTGATTGGCAATGACCCAGAGACCATCCAAAAGGGCACAGAATGGAAAGAAGAGCCGAGACAGAGCATCAGACCAGACCCAGGACCGAACATCCAGGATTCCAGGAGGCAGCACACAGATAAAGGACAATATCTGTTTGCTACTTGCTAGTCACTCTGAAGTTAAGTTAAGGTCTAGTATGAACTTTTAGTACTTCTGTTCTTTAGAATAACTTGTGTTCATGATGTGATTGATTAACTGTGGCAGTGTGTGAATGTGAATAAAGACTATTTGATTTAACAAGTTGACTCGCAGTCATTGTCCACCATAAGTGGGTTAAAGACACACTGCGTTAGCAACAGAACTGGCGACTCTGGTGGGATATTGACAAGAAATAACTTTGTGGCTCCGATATCGATTGCAACAAAATCTAATATTCCTGTAAATTTAGTCTGAGCCTGAATTAAGACAGCAGACGCCCCACGTGATGGACAGGACTTCAAGTCAATCAAAGCCAGTGGAAGGTCTATATTGAAATCTTATTTAAAACGCAAAACCCAAAGGTGTGTACTCCGTATCGGACAAATAGCTGATGTTTCTCGGGAAATTGGTATTAATTGCATGTGTTACTTACTGAGAGGACAGGGTAAACTAGTCAGTTAACATTAGAACTCGGAGGGATTAGGACCGGAACATAGTCTCAAAGCCGTACCCGCAGTCCGATCCACTCCCTACCCCTTGTCCTTGAGAATGACAGGAGATAGCGCTCAGGTAGAGAATTGTCCCATACGGGAAGAGAAAATACGAGAGGACATAAAGAACAAAGGGTGGCCCCAGAATTTTGTTCAAATACCGAGACAGGTCCCGGAGCCTTAGGACAGAAGCACTGGGATGATTTGACGAAGGCTCAGTGAAAGGGAGCAGCCAAATACAAGAAGGCGATGGCCATCGTCTGCTGCTTAGCGCAGTTAGTAGGAACTGAACGGGATTTAAAAACCGTTCGTGAGCAATTAGAAAATCAAATCAGTTGCAGGAGGAGAAGGAGGAAGAAATGAGAAACCTCCAGAAAGAACAGGAGGAAGAGATCAGGAATTTAAAAGAGAAAAAGGAGGAAGACATGAAAAAGCTGGAGGAGGAAAAGGAGAAAGAAATAAAGAAGCTAAAAGAGGAAAGGGAGGAAGAGGTGAGGAAGTTAAAGGAGGGACAAGAGGAGGAGATAAAGAGACTAAAAGAACAGCAGCAGGAGAGGATGCAGCAAACTAAAGCAGACAAGGACAGAGAAATAGGTGAATTAACATGGGCCAATCAGGGAGCTTAGTACATCTGTGTAGTTGCCAGACCCAATGGGAGAAAACCGACCAAAACGCCCAACGTGCTGTCTTGGCCAGAGATGAAACTGAGAACACGGTGACATGCCGAGAGACCAAGTACACCAATCTGCAGGCAGCAATTGTATTGTGAGGGTCCCTTTAAGATAAAGGTGTTTTATCAAATAGCTGCAGTGATGTCATTGTGTGGGTGGAGCTGGGCTGTGGCTCTGAGTTTTTTGGTTTTGTTTTCAGTTGGGAGCTGCATTCAAACAAAGATGGTGTATTTTTGGTCTCTCTCTCTCTGCATGCTACAGAATGTCTCCAGACCACTTGATAACTTCAAAGTAATACCTGTTTTCTGTAAGGAATTCAAACCTACTCTTTGGAAGAAAAAGCGAGTTTGGCTCATGGATTCTGTTAGTAAAGTTATTAAGTGTTAACTACAGAGTACTGTATCTTTGCTGGGGTATTTTTGTTCGTAGTTGATAAGATTTTCAATGTGTGTTTATAAAATGTTAACTGTATTCAGAGAATAAACATTATTTTGTTTAAAAATACTGAAGCTCTCTGTTGCGTCACACCTGTCGAGTGGGCCCTTGTGTTACCCATAACCAAAATCTATTAAAAGTTGTAGGGCACGGTAGCATGGTGGTTAGCATAAATGCTTCACAGCTCCAGGGTCCCAGGTTCGATTCCCGGCTGGGTCACTGTCTGTGCGGAGTCTGCACGTCCTCCCCGTGTGTGCGTGGGTTTCCTCCGGGTGCTCCGGTTTCCTCCCACAGTCCAAAGATGTGTGGGTTAGGTGGATTGGCCATGCTAAATTGCCCGTAGTGTCCTAAAAAGTAAGGTTAAGGGGGGGTTGTTGGGTTACGGGTATAGGATTGATACGTGGGTTTGAGTGGGGTGATCATTGCTCGGCACAACATCGAGGGCCGAAGGGCCTGTTCTGTGCTGCACTGTTCAATGTTCTATGTCAGGTGAACTCAATTATATACTTTGGTGTTCTCTAAACCCTGTTGCATTGCACAATAAAAGCACTCCATCAAGCCAGTAAAGAGCAGAGACAAGCAACCGCTGAGAGACCTCAGGCCAAGTGTGATTGCTGCTCAATAAAACAGGCAGGCCTGGCTTTGGAGACCAGTTTAAATAATGTGGTTTTCCGACCACTCCAAGCCTCGTGGCTTCTTTTAAAAAAGCACCCTGAGTGGATATTGTGGTGATATCATGGTTGTGTTGTAATTCACCGACTGACCACTAGGAGTCTCATTAGTGTATAAGTAAATGTTAGAGTCAGGTGACTTCAGACTGACTGGAGAGCTGGAAGAGAGAGGTTGCTTGTGCATGATCAGAATGTTATTCATTTGTTTTGTATATAGTGACCCAGAATTTATGTTAATAAATCGTTTGTAGCTTCAGGTCTAAGTGATCTTGTCATATAATCAGGCCATCTGACAAGAACATTACAGATATTTTACTTTAATTGGATAAACTTCCTGTGTAAACACAAACATTTCAACCTGCATATTCAGAGGAGGCCACTCAGCCCCTCAAGCCTGCTCCAATATTCAATAATATCATGGCTGCTCCGATCGTAACCTCAACCGCACATTCCTGCCGACCCCCGATAAACTTTCTCCTGCAGACCCCCGATAACCTTTCACCTGCCGACCCCCGATAACCTTTCTACTGCCGACCCCCGATAACCTTTCTCCTGCTGACCCCGATAACCTTTCTCCTACCGATAACCATTCTCCTGCCGACCCCGATAACTTTTCTCCTGCCGATACTCGATAACCTTTCTCCTGCTGACTCCCGATAACCTTTCCCCTACTGACCCCGATAATCTTTCACCTGCCGACCCCGATAACATTTCACCTGCCGACCCCGATAACCTTTCTCCTACAGATCCTCGATAACCTTTCTCCTGCTGACCCCCGATAACCTTTCACCTGTCGACCCCTGATAGCCTTTCTCCTGCTGACCCCTGATAACCTTTCACCTGCTGACCCCGATAACCTTTCCCCTGCCGTCCCCCGATAACCTTTCTCCTGCTGACCCGCAAGAACATTTCTTCTGCTGACCCCGATAACCTTTCTCTTGACGACCGCCGATAACCTTTCCCACAATTCCTTTGCACAGCCACCCTGTCAAGACTGCTCTGGATCTGAAAGGTTTCGATTGAGTCTCCTCTCACTCTTACTCCAGTCGATACAAACCCAACCTCTCTAACCTTTCCTCATAAGACAACCCGCTCATTCCTGGTATTAGTCTAGTAAACCTTCACTCAACTGGTTCAAACAAATTTGCATCTTTCCTTCAATAAGGAGACCAACACTGTACACAATACTCCAGATGTGGTCTCACCAATGCCCTGTACAACTGAATCATAACCTCCCTACTTTTGTAATCAATTCCCCCTCACAGTAAACAGTAATATTCTATTAACTTCCCTAATTACTTGCTGTGTCTGTACACTACCAGCATTTTGTGATTCATGCACTGGGACACCCAGTTCCCTCTGTAACTCAGAGCTCTGCAATCTCTCACCATTTAGATAATAAGCTTCTTTTTATATTTCCTGCCAAAATGAAGAATTTCACATTTGCCCACATTGTGCTCCATTTGCCGGCTCTTTGTCCAGTCACTGAACCTATCTCTGTCTCTGTGTAGTTTCCTTATGTCCTGGTTCTGTGACAATATCCTGGCACTGTTCGTTTGAGGGTTTGTCCATTCATTAATTCTGTTAATTGTTCATTTGATGCTGAAAAGAATACAAGAGGAGAGTGATGGGACACTGGAGTGGGTGAGGGGGGAGGCAGACCTGTGCAATGTTGCATTCTGTAAATGAATCCAGTATTGAATAAAAGATTGGCGTCCGATTCTCTATTTCAGCATCAGCCTTCACAATCAGTTAACATTCCCTCATTCTGGAATTCTGTACAATTCCATCGCCATTAACTCAAACCTTTCACACAAACCAAATCTTTTTCTATGAAAATTAAAAATAGATTAGTTTCCAAAACTAAAGCTGCAGCCAACGTGAGAATAAAGGATAATTTCAGCTCCTCTGAGGAGTTTGTCCAGATTGTAACTCTGTTCCTAATGACGGGGAAACTCCCAGACTCCATCTCCAGCCTGCACAGAGTGAGCTGATCCCAGATGGAATGACAGTCGGGGCTACAGTTGGTCTGAACACCGAGTGGATATGAAAGGAAAATTGTTCAGTATTCCCACTCCATACACTGGGAATCATGGCTGGAAATGTGTGTGTACATGTTATTGAATATCTGTGTGTCAGTATATGTTAACGTGTACACGTGTCTGTGTGTCTATGTACATTTGGGAATGTGTGTCTGTTTGTAGATATTTTGGTCTATCTTTGTACCAGTGAAGGTGTGTGTGTATTGTTTATATGTTACACACAGTATTAAATATATTACCACACGGGGCTAATAATGGTCCATTCCACACTGGACTCCCTGCTCTCTATCGATTCTCTGCAGTGTTGCTGAAATGGGTCCATTTTGAGTCAGGCTTTCCCACAGTTTCACCATTTATACAAAAAGTGACAGAATTCACCTGCTTTTCCTGACCCTCTGTTCAGTGTGATAGAAACATACCTTTAATCTCACTGTACACAGACGAAGTTGGTTGCTGTAATGCCTGAGGGAAAATAGAGACATGTTAGAAATTGTGATTGTGTAACACGTGCACAATGAGAGGCACATTTGGAAATGTTCTACATTCTAATGATAGCTGCTTATGGGAAAAAGGGATTTATTTTACTCCGTGTCGATCGATGAGAGGAGCTTCCCGAATTGCTACGTTTTGACGTGTGGACTGGGGAGAGGGGGCGATGGTCTGAGGCTGGGATTGGACAGTGTTGGAGATTGGAAAGTGGAGATAGTAATTCATAGAATTATAGAATCTTAGAATTTACAGTGTGGAAGGAGGCCATTCGGCCCATCGAGTCTGCACCGGCCCTTGGAAAGGGCACCCTACCCAAGCCCACACATTGATCCTAACCCCATGACCCAATAACCTCAAGCAAACTTTTTGGACACTGAGGGTAATTTAGCTTGGCCAATCCACCTAACCTGGATTGTGGGAGGAAACTGCAGCTCCCGGAGGAAACCCACACACAAATGGGGAGAACATGCAGACTCCACACAGACAGTGACCCAAGCCAGGAATCTAACCTGGGAACCTGGAGCTGTGAAGCAACTGTGCTAACCACTATGCCACCGTGCTGCCCTTAAAGAGCACCCTACCTATACCCATACCTCCACCCTAACCCCACACCTCCACCCTACCCTGTAACCCCACCGAACCGTCTTTGGCCACGAAGGGCAATTTAGCATTGCCAATACACCTAACCTGCACATCTTTAGATTGTGGGAGGAAACCGGAGCACCCGGAGAAATCCCATGCAGACACAGGGAGAATGTGCAGACTCCGCACAGTGACCCAAGCCGGGAATCGAACCTGGAACCCTGGAGCTGTGAAGCAACTGGGCTAACCACTGTGCTACCGTGCTGCCAACTGACACAGTGAGCCTCTGACATGAGAATTGAGCAGCAAGATCCCAGTGATCCAGTGGGGAAGCCAGCATGGTTGGCACGTTGCTTAGTCACTGAGCCCAATCCCATTGGTTGTGATTGGTGGGTGGACGAATCAATACAATACTTAGGGACCAATCAGATCCCAGAAAGAGGAAACTTTGAACCTGTGGTGAATGTTGATCACCAGACATATCCCTGTTTGTTGTAGTGAGAGATCTTTACCGTGTACGTTGGGTCAGAATCTGCTGGAGAATCATCCAAATTCTGAAACAAAATGTAAACAGTGAAGATTGGGTTTAGCAGCTGGTGTGAAAATGAGAATTTAGCAAAACCTGGGTCGGGATTCTCCAACACCCCCCCCCCCCCCAACCCCCCCCCCCCCCCCACCCCACCCCAGCCGGGTCGGAGTTTGCCGGGGGGCGGCGTGAATCCCATCCCGCCAGTCTGACGCCGGCTGCAGAATTCTCCGGCGCTGGTTTTCGGACGGAGGTGGGGTTCACACCGTACCGGCCAGTGGCCGTCGGCAGCGGCTCACCCGGATATTCTCCGGGCCCTGATGGGCCGAGCAGCCACCCGTTTCTGGTCAGTCCCGCCGGTGTGAAATAGACATGGTCCATCCCGGTGGGAACCGGCTTGGAGGGCGGCTAGCGGAATCCTCGTGGGGGTGCGGGGGGCCCCTGGAGGGGTCCCCAAGGTGGCCTGGCCCGCGAACGATGCCCATCCAATCTACGGGGGGGCCTGTGCCGTGGGGCACTCTTTCCCTCTGCGCTTGCGCAGGAAACACGCTGGCGGTTCTGCACATGCGCCAACTCGCGCCGGCCTAACTCACAGATGTGCGGAGGATTCCACAACTTCTGCGCGGCCCGACCCTGGAGTGCTTCGCACCGCTCTTGGTGCCGGTACGGGCCGCCCCGCCTATGCTGGAGAATCCCGCCCCTGATTATAATGTATCAGGAATTATTGTCTGGAAAGGTTTATATTTCCATGACGGTGCCCGATTTCTGACACAGGTGAATTCAGCAGGAGGTAAAGTACATTACACTCAGAATCTTTCACACAATCTTTCCAGTGCAGAAAGAGGCCCCTCGGCTAAACAGGTCTGTACTGGCCCTCTGCAAGAACATTAGACTGAGACCCACACCCCTGCCTTATCCCCGGAACCTTGCACATTCTCACTTTCCAGATAACAATCCAATTCCCTTTTGAATATCTCGATTTCACCTCCCTCCACCACCCTCACAGGAAGTTCATTCAACCTCTGGCTCACTTCTTCTCCTTTTGCTCATTATTGTGAATGTGTGCCCTCGAGTTCTTGATGTACGTTTGAGTGGGAACAGTTTCTCCTGCACAAAATATTTGCCGATGATACAAAGTTGGGTGGGAGGGTGAGCTGTGAGGAGGATGCAGAGATGCTTCAGCAGGATTTGGACAGGCTGAGTGAGTGGGCACATGCATGGCAGATGCAGTATAATGTGGATAAATGTGAGGCTATCCACTTCTGGGGCAAAAATAGGAAGTTAAATATAATTTGAATGGGTGTTAATTGGGAGAGGTGGATAATCAGCGAAACCTGGGTGTCCTCGTGCATCAATCGCTGAAAAGTAAGCGCACAGATACAGCCGGCAGTAAAGAAGGCAAATGGTTGGCCTTCATAGCCAGAGGATTTAAATACAGGAATAGAGATGTTTTACTGGAATTGTATGGGGAATTGGTGAGGCCATACCTGGAGTATTGTCTGCAGTTTTGATGTCCGTATCTGAGGAAGGATGCTTTTGTGGGTATAGAAATCAGGGAGAAGGAGTGTAATAAAATTGAAGAGATTAACAGAGACAGAGAGGAGGTTCTGAGTAGTGTGGAAGGCACTAAAGTAGATAAATCTCCAGGTAGAAGGACTTTGATAAATGTAGAAGAAATTACAAGATAGAGCTCTTGGTAAATGGCAGGACCCTGGGAAGCACCGAGTTTCAGAGGAATTTTGGTGTGCATGTACACCCATCCCTTAATGTAGCAGTGTAGGTGGATACAGTGGTACCCTATATTGTACTGTGATGAGCTCATTAACTGTTCTGTTACTAATGTGTGAGTAACACATGTTTCCTGATGTCATACTAACTTCTATTGTTCTAGTTTCTGATCTAGACGGGGGGTTTCGAACAGCGACATTTCCCATTCAGCCATCCAAAGTGTAGGTGGGTATCACATCCCCACCAACACCGCACCCATTTCACACTCCATTGAGCATTGATTGGCTTGAGGTGGGACCTCTGCCCCTCACCCGGGAAGAAGTCCCTCCTTAGACAGCTGCTGGCCAATCTGATTGTCCGGCTGGGCCCAGGTGCCTGCAGCGCCAGAGGCTGCTGTGGACAGAAGTGGGATTGCATGCAGTCCCTGGGAATGAGGTCATGGGAAATCAGGTAAAGGGACATTTTCAGAGAATTAAGGTGGAGAGGGTAGGGAAGGTGGATGGGAGATGGAGAGTGGGGGATTGGGGTGTTGAGTGAGAGGCCAGGGGGTGGGGGAGGGACAGGGATATTCAGCGGCAACCAGTCCTTAAGGGGAGGGCTCCCAATGTCAAAGTTGGCTTCTGATTGAGGCCACTCCCCACCGCGGTACCCTTCCGCCAACACCCCCCCTTTTATACCGAGGCCCAAACATATTTGGGCTTCACCCTTTGGTGGGAAATCCTCCAATTGAGGCTGGGCATTAAATGGCCCTTGTGGCCAATAATTGGCTACTTAAGGGCCTGATTGGGGAAAGGGTGAGCAGCCTGTCCAAGGCCTCCCCGGTCCCAGTGTAAAATGGCTGAGAGGTCAGGGTGCGCGGGAACCCAATGGGAAGTCCATTTGTGCTGTTTCACATTCATCCCTCGCCTAAAAATGTACCGTGTGAAAGTCAAGCCCTTATTTGCATGGTCGCATCCTGCTGATTGGCTGGTTGGAGATGGAGAAACACTTCAAACAAAAGTGAGAGAAACAATCGGAAATTACCGGCAAAAACTTCCAGAATCAACTCACACTGCAGACCAGCCAAGAATAAACAATTAAAAATAAACCTAGCAAATCACTCAAAACAGTTTCTCCACCATTTTATTTCTCAGTATATAATAATTCCTGTGTATACAATCAAGATTTTAATATCAAATTCTCAAAAAATATAAATTGTCCCAAAAATGTGAATAAATTGATCCCAAGTATTTTTATTCCTGGAATTTATTTCTTTCCTAATCCTAGTGAATCTGTGACACTGGGCCCACTGCAGGCTGTGTACTGACAGTATTCCCAATGTTCCCATAGGTGACACATCCCAATGAATGGATGATGAAGGAATGGCTGATGTAAACAATCTGGATGGTGTGTGACTGGGAGGTAACTTGGAATTGAAGATGTTGCCACAATGATGCTGCTGCTGTGTTTCTTGGTGGTAGAGAAACCAGGGGAGGGCAGTGTGGCCCAAATAACCTTCAGCGAGCTGCTGCGCTGCATCCTGTAGATCAGCCACCAGAGTGCGCTGCTGGTGGAAATGGAAACCCCACCAACCCCCAGTGAACTGCTCTATCCCCAACGCTGCCCACATTCTCAAATGTTGCTGCAGGCTAACCCACCCAGGCAAGCAGCAAGTGTTCAAGGGCACATCTAACATGCCTTTTAGATTGTGAGGAAGCTGTGAGGGGTTAGAAGGTGAACCAGTTGCCCCAGATGAATGGCTGTTAACCAGGTCTAATTGTAGACCAGTATCAGCTTCTTCATTAGCAGGGGTGGAGGGAGAGTGTGAAATCATTAGCAAATACCCTCCTTATTGACACAGATCCAGGTGATTATTGAAGCAGCGGAAGATGGCTGAGCCTAGGAGACAACTCTGATGTGCTGGGGTTGTGGTAATTGGCCCTTTGACCACATTTCAATTCCATTCTGCAAGCGCTCCTTGGCGCTATCATCAGCTGATTTCAAATTGGTCACCAACACCAGTCCGGCTCCGAATTCTCCAGTGATCTCTGGCCACTCTCCACAGCAACGTGTCCCATTCAAACCCCTTCCCAGGGATCCAGGAGGAGGCAGAGCACAGGTTTCTCTCCATCACCGGGGCCTCTAGGATTGAGCCCAGACTAATCCACACCTCAACAATCTCTCCACAATCCACACTGACACCCAGTGGAAAGGATTAGTCACTGACCAATATTTCACAATTATTAGTCCTTAATACTGCAAAGCAAAACCAACAGTTACAAATATTTCCCTCAATGAAAGGAAATGATAAATGCAATGTGCTTTTATGACAGAAATGGTTGTAGCAATATTCACAAAGCAAATAATGTCTTCTTAGGCAGATTACAGACTTCATTTCATGAACAATGTTCTCAGCCCAGTGTCACATTTGGGCAATTTCAGTCTCTCAAGTAATATCAGGGTTTGTGTGTCCAGTAATATCAGGGTGTGTGTGTCCAGTAATATCACGGTCTGAGTGCCCAGTAATATCAGGGTCTGTGTGTCCAGTAATATCAGGGTCTGTGTGTCCAGTAATATCAGGGTCTGTGTGTCCAGTAATATCAGGGTCTGTGTGTCCAGTAATATCAGGGTTTGTGTGTCCAGTAATATCAGGGTGTGAGTGTCCAGTAATATCAGGGTGTGTGTGTCCAGTAATATCAGGGTCTGTGTGTCCAGTAATATCAGGGTGTGTGTGTCCAGTAATATCAGGGTCTGTGTGTCCAGTAATATCAGGGTGTGAGTGTCCAGTAATATCAGGGTCTGTGTGTCCAGTAATATCAGGGTCTGTGTCTCCAGTAATATCAGGGTTTGTGTGTCCAGTAATATCAGGGTTTGTGTGTCCAGTAATATCAGGGTCTGTGTGTCCAGTAATATCAGGGTCTGTGTGTCCAGTAATATCAGGGTCTGAGTGTCCAGTAATATCAGGGTCTGAGTGTCCAGTAATATCAGGGTGTGTGTGCCCAGTAATATCCGGGTCTGTGTGTCCAGTAATATCAGGGTCTGTGTCTCCAGTAATATCAGGGTTTGTGTGTCCAGTAATATCAGGGTTTGTGTGTCCAGTAATATCAGGGTTTGTGTGTCCAGTAATATCAGGGTCTGATTGTCCAGTAATATCAGGGTCTGTGTGTCCAGTAATATCAGGGTCTGTGTGTCCAGTAATATCAGGGTCTGAGTGTCCAGTAATATCAGGATTTGTGTGTCCAGTAATATCAGGGTCTGTGTGTCCAGTAATATCAGGGTCTGTGTGTCCAGTAATATCAGGGACTGAGTGTCCAGTAATATCAGGGACTGAGTGTCCAGTAATATCAGGGTTTGTGTGTCCAGTAATATCAGGGTCTGTGTGCCCAGTAATATCAGGGTCTGGGACGGTCTGTGTGCCCAGTAATATCAGGGTCTGGAAGGGTCTGTGTGTCCAGTAATATCAGGGTCTGGGATTTACGATCTCGCTCTGATATTGTTGAGAGATTGAAGCCGTTGAAATGTGCAGGAAAGGCAGAGATGATTGTGATTGGGTAAGGTTTTGGTCACTGCTGCTTGTCCCACTGGTTAATTGTTGCTGGTTTTGAGGTTTAAGAACGTTGAACAACAGCATACTCCGCCGTGCTTTCAGTCAGTGATACTGCCGGCTGCCTGGTACCTGGGCAATGGAATTGAATGATTTCTTCTTCTTTGCCTTTCTCTCTGGAAGGTACTGACAGGCTGCTGGGATGTGTTTTGTATTGACTCTGGTCGCTCTGCTACAGCTGTGAATTTGTGCAGAGCAAGATCCCACAAATAACAATGTGACAATGACCAATCAGCTTTGGTAATGTTTTTTCGGGATAAATATCACCCAGGACATTAAAGGATGATTCCTCTGCCCATCTTCCATATAGTCCCAGGGAATATTTTACATTTCATGTCCTTATACCTCAGGGACTGCAGCGGTTCAAGAAGGCAGCTCCCCACCACCTCCTCAATGATAGAATCCCGCTGCCAGCGAACAGCGCGCGGCCGAGGAACACACGTCTGGGGGGCCCGAGAATCCAGTCCCCAGTGTTAGAATGTAAGTTATTGTTTTCAATGGCATGATCTGTCCAAACACCAATCACGCGGAAGAGAATCACATTTTCGCTTCTCTACAGAGTTTAGGCCCCACGGTGACTTTCTCACGGACGGAGAGGGGCTCAAAATCACCCCTCAACAAATCACCCCTCAACAAATCACCCCTCAACAAATCACCCCTCAACAAATCACCCCTCAACAAATCACCCCTCAACAAATCGCCCCTCAACAAATCGCCCCTCAACAAATCGCCCCTCAACAAATCGCCCCTCAACAAATCACCCCTCAACAAATCACCCCTCAAAAAATCACCCCTCAAAAAATCACCCCTCAAAAAATCACCCTCAAAAAATCACCCCTCAAAAAATCACCCCTCAAGTTTCAGGTTGGAAACCCACACAAACTCTGTCCCCAACTTTAACCTGGTCACATAGAAGTTGCTAGAAACTTTTCAAAAAATGTCTGAGAATAAAATAAGCAGTGATTCTGCAAGTCAGTGTGTGTGCGAAATGGCGACAGAATGAAGGAGAGAGAGTGGTCTCCCGTGTGAGGGAGAGGGCTGCAATGCGAGAGTGGGTGTTTGTGTGTGAGAGGGTGAGTGTCTGTGTGTGTATGAGGGTGTGTGTCTGTGTGTGTATGAGGGTGTGTGTCTGTGTGTGTATGAGGGTGTGTGTGTGAGAGGCTGTGTGAGAAGATGTGTCTAAGGGAGTGTGTGGGTGTGTGTGTGAGGGTGTGTGATCCAGTGTGTCTGAGGGTGTGTGTGGGTGTGAGGGTGTGTGAAACAGTGTGTGTGAGGGTGTGTGTGTGAGAGAGGGTGTGAGAGTGTGAAAGTGTATCTGTGAGTGTGTGAGAGAGAGTGTGAGACTGTGTGTGAGTGTGAGTGTGTCAATGTATGAGTGTGTGTGATGGAGTGGGAAGTTGTGAAACTTCCTCCCAAGGATTAAACTAACCTTCTGAGTTACTGTTAACTCCAGATTTCTGCAGTTTATTAGTAAATTGGTTCACAGAACCCAATAGATTTGAAAAATATGCCATCACCAACTAATTGAAAACACGTTGTGCAGACAGACAGGTGGAGCGGGGAAATCAGAGCAGGTTGTCTATCACTCTCCTGTCTGTAACAGGATTGATTTGTAAACTTACAGTAACATTCAAACTCCTCCTCTTTCATTGATGTGGTTCCTATTTTGGGAAATGGCAGCAAATCTAAAATGCAGCAAAGAACAACAGCTAAGCCCCATTTCCATTTCCTTACCAAAGGAGCAGGAGGGGCTTCTTGAACCTCTTGATTGCTGCTCCGTGTTTTATCTGAAAGAAAACACAAAGATGGTTCTTCAGAATAGATCCATGTAAAGGCCGAGCTCAGGAAACTGGGAATGATAAGCAAATGAAAATTCCGGAGTGACCTTGGGCAGTTTTCCCGGGAGACATGAGGCCTCCTCTCCGTTATAAAGCTCATCAGAGAGATCAGACATCACAGAACAGGAGGAGGCCATTCAGCCCATTGAATCTGTGCTGATTCTTTAAAGGGCCATTGTGCCTAATCCCACATTCCTGCTTTTTATCCGGAATCCTGTAAATTCCTGAGACATACACAGAAACGTGGAAAATAGAATCAGGAGGAGGCCATTCGGCCCTCGAGCCTGCTCCCCCATTCATTATGATCATGGCTGATCATCAAGTTCAGTACCCTGATCCCGCCTTACCCCATATCCCCCGATCCCTTTAGCCCCAAGAGCAAAATCTAATTCCTTCTTGAAATTACACAACATTTTGGCCTCAACGACTTTCTGTGGGAGTGAATTCCACAGATTCACCCCTCTCTCTGGGTGAAGACATTTCTCCTCACCTCAGTCCTCAAAGGTTTACCCCTTATCCTCAAACTATGACCCCTAGTTCTGGACTCCCCCACCATCGGGAACATTCTTTCTGAATCTACCCTGTCTAATCCTGTTAGAATTTTAGAAGTTTCTATGAGATCCCCTCTCACTCTTCTAAACTCCAATGAATATAATCCTAACCCACTTAGTCTCTCCTCATAGGACAGTCCCACCATCCCAGGATTCAGCCTGGTAAACCTTCGCTGCTCTCCCTCCATAGCAAGTACCTGCCCAACTCTCTTTGAAGATGATTTCTGGAATCATCTTCCACCACATTTTCCGGGCGAGCTTTTCAGATCCCGACAATTCTCTGAGTGAAAAACATTTCTCCCCGTCTAACCCCTCTCGATCTTTACCCAATGATTTTCAATCTCTGATCTCTAGTTGTTAACCCACTCGCCAGAGCAAATAGTTTTTCTCTCTCAATTCAATCAAAACTCTCATCTCAAACTAATCGGTCAACTCTTAACCATCTCCAGTCCCAGGAATCCCTCTGAGAACTGACAATGTGATCACTCTACAAGGATATTCCAGACGCTGGTGAAATATCGGAGGCCGTTCCGTGGACTTTCTTTGTCTGAAAGTTTATCTTTTTGGGGTCACTCGCTGTAACATTGCCACCCTGAGGGTATGTCTCACACTCTGCAGCTACAGGGCTGGGGACAGCCTCCTACCATCTTCATTCTGTCCCATGTAGCTTTACAGCATTTAACGGTAAACTTTGCAAATCAGACAAATAAATTGGTCAAATTATTCGCATGTTAATTCCATCCCAAAACTAACAGCATCAAAGGGGTATCTGGGATCGAGCGTAATTCCCGGTGAACGTGGCAACAATGGTTGAATTAGTTTACTCACCGCCCACTGTTGCATACACAGGGTTCTGGTCTTCATCAGGGATCCTAAAGAAATGCCACACATTAGCTTCATTGCAGCGTTACCGCAGAACAACAGGTCACACTCTTGCTGGAGACGGAGTTTAGATTTTCCAACATGGACCTTTGATTCCAGTTTTTAAGGACGATGACACGGATGAGCCAGATATCCGGAATCATTCACTAAATAAGCAGAATTTGCTCTCCAATGAAGAAAGGAATCCAAACTCTCTTCATAACTTAAACGTTCCATCCCAGGCAACATCCTGGTGAATCTCCTCTGCACCCCCTCCAGTGCAATCACATCCTTCCTATAATGTGGTGACCAGAACTGCACACAGTACTCCAGCTGTGGCCTCACCAAAGTTCTACATAACTCCAACATGACCTCCCTGCTTTTGTAATCGATGCCCCGATTGATAAAGGCAAGTGTCCCATCTGCCGTTTTCACCACCCCATTAACCCAACTCAATAAACACAAAGCATGTCACACTTTGGGAAAGGGCTGGAAACAGTGCGGACTTCTCCTGGGAAATCTGATCCATCTCATTTCTATCAAAGCAATGCAAACTGTGCAGATGTCCACGGTCACACCACCTAAACCAGACTGGTCAGGATTCCCCTGGGCTCCCAGTGAATCCACAATGAATACTTGGATTTTCCGCTATCTGGGCCATGCACTGACTGCTGTCTCGTTACAACCTGGAAATTTCAACACCCATTTTGCACAATATTCTCCGGAACATTTTAATGTTTTGAATATTAGTTAAGAAACACCGAGGCTGTCTGTCCTTCACTGACAGTGAAAGTTATATCAGTTTTGGAAGACATGCTAGAGAGCTCTCCACTCCAAGCTGATTAAGCTGTCAGGCTTTAGTGAGGAAACAGGAGAGATTCACTGGGATTGGATCTGGTGTCAGGAAAACAAATACAAAGAAAGACGGGAGACATTTTTTATCATCAGCATAACCCAGATTGCAGAGCAATATGATCAAAGGTCTTCAAAATTCTTTAAACTTGGGATAGAAGAGATGGAAGCGGACTTTTGCAGGGAGGGTGAAGATTGAGGAGCTCTGGACACAAGCTTATGGAAGAGACTTAGAAGAGGGCAGGTAAATATCTTGACACAGAGTCGGGAGGATGTGGGATTTACCCAGACTAGTGGGTGAGACAGAAATAATGTCAACATTTGAGATTAGATTGGAGAGGGAGGTGATGAAAAAGAACGCTGAAGAGATATGGGAACATGGTGTGAATATGATGAGAACTATTTCCTTGTGGGGAGAGTAAAGGCCGACATGGGCTGTTTAGACAGAGAGCATGAACACTAGTTTGTTCTAACCACCATGAGGGACTGTGCAGCCAGCGAGACACGGGCACTGAACCAGCACGCAGGGCGAGGGTGGCAATTATCCAGCACTAATGTCCGAAGGGCGAGGTTTAGAGCTTCAACTGTTAAAACCATCCTGGCTCTCAGCAGCAGCAGTTAGGTGCCTGTTGGTCAATACTGGGGTGGTTGTGATGCCAGGACAGTTGGAGATGACTGGCACCAGTCAAGCACTGGCACATGTGTTGGTCTCAACAGTAGCAGCTCACACCACTTGAACGCTAGGCTGCAAGGGGAATGTGGCTGCTCAATAAAAGCAGCAAGTTATAAAATAATGACCCTGTGCAGTAACAGTATCAAACACAAGATGAGTCATATTTACCTTTGTGTGGAGTTCTTTGCAGAGTGCAACCTCTTTTTTACAAGATAACATGTGAGCAGAGCAAAGCAGAACAAGACAACAAAGGCCAGAATTATCCCCGTGCTTAAAACAATCACATCTGAAGTCCTGGGATTCTTGTCGGATGATTGTTCTGTAAAATATCAGAATGTTAGACACACGGCAGCTTCAGTATATTCAGCTTCAGATATTAGTTCAGCCTCAATCAGAATATTACATCCAGTTCTGGGTATCGCACTTTAGGAAGGATGTGAAGGTATCGGAGAGAGTGCAGCAAAGATTCAAGACAATGGATCCAGGGATGGGGAACTTCAGTTCTGGGGATATATTGGAGAAGTTGGACCATTCTCCTTGGAGAGAAGAAGGATCAGAGGAGATTTGATAGAGATGTTCAAAATCACTGGAGTTCTGACCAGAGCAGACAGGGAGAAACTGTTCCACTTTCTGAAAAGATTGAGAGACAGAGGGCAAAACAATAATTTGCAAAAACGGCAATTGCGAAATGAAGAAAAAACTTCTTCCACACAGCGAGTGGTTAGGGTCTGGAATGTATTGTCTGTGACTGTGGTGGAGGCAGATTCACACAGCGAGTGGTTAGGATCTGGAATGTACTGTCTGAGTGGTGGAGGCAGATTCACACAGCGAGTGGTTAGGGTCTGGAATGTACTGTCTGAGAGTGTGGTGGAGGCAAATTGACACAGCGAGTGGTTAGGATCCGGAATGTTCTGTCTGAGAGTGTGATGCAGACAGATTCACACAGCGAGTGGTGAGGGACAGAGTCAGGTTTAGAGAAGGTGCCAAGGAGTGTAGACCAAGTTGGAGGGAAGTACCAGGGGGCAGTCTGTTCACCCCCCATGGTGGGGACTTCAAACCTTTTCAACCCCCAAAGCCACCTCCTTATAAACCAAACCCTCAGAGACTGGCTCAGTTAGAGACTGAGGGACAATGCATGTTGGCCATGTTACAGAAACACGGAAAACTGTTGTGGTCCACGGAATGCCAAAGAGAGTCTGAGCTGAGATGTCTCCGGCCGTGTTGGAGGACAAATCGGTGTTGGCCGCCCCAGATTTTTCCAAACTGCAGAGCTGAGCAGAATCCTTTTGAATCTCTGTCCCAAAAGAGGGCAATTCTCTGTCAAATCTCAGTTTGAACTCCCTTCAGGTACACAAAGCAGTTAGTGAGTACTGAAAACCTGAATACAGAGCTGGGGAGGGGGGATCATTCCAGATCCCTCTTCTATTAAAGGTACCAGACCAGTCAAAGGCCTCACGAAAATGCTGCTCTAATATTCTGTGTAACTGAGACAAGTTGTTGGTGAGTCTGCTGAAGCTGACCACATATCAGACACTCAGCAGGTTTGAAGTTCTCCTTCCAGATGGAATCCCACAGCCTGAGAATCCAGCCTGAATGGCCCAGCTTGAAGATCTAACCCAACTGATGGTTCAACACATCGCATTCTGAAGAGATCACTGCCGACAAAAACCTCAACCTCAGCAGCAAAGATCCTTAAATATCTCACACCCAGTTTAATCCCCATCATTTCGATCCTTTCCCTTCCCCCCTGTGTGTCTGTCTTGTGTGCATGTGGCTGGAGGGTGGGACTGTGATTGGGGAACATTTATATTAATAGATCACTGTTATATTATTTCCATTATCTGTTCATCTTGTTCTCTTTTTATAAATAAACATTTTTTTAATGTTTTACTTTCCAATCCTGTGCTGATAACTCATTGGAGAGGTCAAGGGTCAACGATCTCAGGAAAGTACACAAGTTCCTGGTTAATTCA
The DNA here is from genome assembly GCF_902713615.1 of Scyliorhinus canicula. Lineage (NCBI taxonomy): Eukaryota > Metazoa > Chordata > Chondrichthyes > Carcharhiniformes > Scyliorhinidae > Scyliorhinus > Scyliorhinus canicula. The sequence goes on from NC_052146.1 coordinate 310,290,572, forward strand.
CTTATGTTGGGAATCCGGGGTCTGTGGGGCTGGAACTGACCGTGCGCTGGCCCAGGGTGTCGTAACAAAATGTATCGCCGTTCCTTCACTGTCGCTGTGTCTCAATCCTGGAACTCCCTCCCTAACAGCAGTACCTACACCACATGGAGTGCAGGCAGCTCACCACCACCTTCTCCAGGGCAGTTAGGGATGGCACCTTGCCAATAAAGTATGAATATAAAACAAAACAGCTCGAGGCACCACATTGGCAATAACCTGAGTAAACAAAGGAGTCAAAGAATTTAAGTTCTGGAAGATAAGTTCAAGAAGATTCCATCTGTGAGTAAAACCACATGAGAATCATGGAAACTGTACTTACTGGTTACATTCAGCTGTGATCCATTCCCACTGATATCTCCCCACACGGAGCAGTAATAGACGGCAGTGTCACTGGGCTGCACGTTGCTGATTGTCAGGATGAAGGTTTTATTGGACGTGTCTCGGGAAGGATGGAAACGCTCAGTGAAACCTGGACTCCGTTGTGTGTTGTTCTTTATATCATGTGTTAAAACCCTCTCCATATCTTTCCCTGGCAGCTCCCGGTTCCAGTGAACATCGGTGTGTGTCACTGCGGCGTTCCGCATGGTGCACTGTAACCGTGCAGTCTGACCCTCTGTGACACGTTCCAGACTCGGGGACTGGATAAGGACTGGAGCATTCGCACCTTTCAGAGAAAAATATCAACAAGTTATTAACAGTCTGAAGGTTCCAAAGTGTTTAAAGGGAATGTTCGGTGTTAAAAAGAGAGAACCAGATTCTAAGACTGAACCAATGGGCTGATTCATTCAAATAAAGCAAAATATATTTGTGAGAGTAAATAAAAAATCAGTTGCTTAATTGTTTAGGATCGAATCTTGTTGAAAAGAGACACATTGTTGAAGTATTTCATTTTGTACTCATCGAGAAAAACACAGTTTAATTTCAAAGAATCACAATTTATCCTTCAGGGGGAAATGGTGCCAATGGGTGACACTGCAGCGCAGTGGTTATCACTGTTGTTTCACTGCTCTCAGGTTCCAGGTTTGATTCCCGGCTTGGGTCACTGTGTCTGTGCGGAGTCTGCACATTCTCCCTGTGTCAGCGTGGGTTTCCTCCGGGTGCTCCGTTTCCTCACATACATCCTGAAAAATGTGGTGCGGGATTCTGCGGGAATCGGCGGGGTGGGCAACTCTAGCGAGAAGGAGTGGCGTGAATCACAGGCCGGCAGGGAAGGGGAATGGTGCCAAGCCAACCGGTGCCGAAGGGCCTCTGCCGGCCGGCACAAGTTAGCGCATGCGCGGTAGCGCCAGCATGTGCTGGTGGGGGGCTCATCTCCGCGTCTGTCATGGCGGAGGAACAGCAGCCGACGCGGAGGAATAGAGTGCCCCCACGGCGCAGGCCTGTCCGCGGATCGGTGGGCCCCGATGGTGGGCCAGACCCCCGTGGGGGCGCCTCCTGGGGCCAGATCCCCTCACTCATCCCCCCCCCCCCCCCGAGGACACCGGAGGCCGCCCGCACCACGAGGTCCCGCTTGTAAGGACCTACTCTAAATTACGCCGGCGGGACCGGCAACAAACGGGCGGCCACTCGGCCCATCACAGGCCGGAGAATTGCCTGATGGCCGGGAGGGCCGATTCCCACCCCCGCCAAATCTCCGGCACTGGAGAATTCGGCAGCCGGCTGGGGCGGGATTCACGCCGTTCCCCATCGATTCTCCGACTTGGCAGGGTGTCGCAGAAACCTGCCCGTGTTGTTTGGAAATTAGGACATTCTGAATTCTCCCTCTGTGTACCCGAACTGCCGCCGGAATGTGGCGACTCGGAGCATTTTACAGTAACTTCATAGCAGTGTTAATGTAAGACTACTTGTGACAATAAAAATTATTTAAAAAGACGTCAACTCTGATTGGCTGAAACGTTGCCATGGAGAATACCGCGAATGCGAGGCTCCCAAAGCTCCTGTTGAAATCAAATAAAGGAGCACGGCTTGAACATATTCCTTTTGTTTGCAGACAGCCGGTCTCTGATTGTCTCACTTTGAGCAAGTGTAAATGAGACACATCAGCTCTTGTTTAAATACATCGGAGGTCAATGTCAATCAGTTGAAACATATTGTTCCAACACCCTGGGTCAGTGTGCGGTCAATTCCAGCCCCACTTGACCCAGTGTCACAACACAGGGGCTGTTTAGCACAATGCTAAATCGCTGGCTTTGAAAGCACACCAAGCAGGCCAGCAGCACGGTTCGATTCCCGTAACAGCCTCCCCGGACAGGCGCCGGAATGTGGCGACTAGGGGCTTTTCACAGTAACTTCATTTGAAGCCTACTCGTGACAATAAGCGATTTTCATTTCATTTCATTTAAACTTTTATTTTACAATTCCCGAGGTCTTCAGCTGCCCAATAATTACAGTCACCAGGTTTGTAAATTTAAACATAATTAACTTCTTATCAAAAATAACTATAATTAAATAAGCAACAAATACAACTGGTTAACTATTATGTAATATCCAGCACCCCCACCCTTGTGTTCCTTACTTCTGCACAAATTAAAGGTCATGTACCAAAAAAGATAGAGACCAAATAATAGAAATAGGAACTGAGGGAACAACAGGAATGCCGCTGGGAATGTGAAGAGGAATAGCAGCGTCAGTGAGCAGAGTGATGTGAGTCTGGATGGACGGCAGCTCCTGATTACACCTCCCAGTCTCAGGCTCTCCCCACACCCTGTCCCCACTCATGGAGCCCCACATCTCCCAATCCCTCCTCTGACATTCCAGCTCCTCTGCTTCTCTGCTCTGTGCTCCGGTGCTGCAGAAATGTTGCCGGAAAATCCCTAATCCCCTCCCCATCCTGCTCACTGCTTCCCTCGGAATGATCACCTTTCACTGACACTGAATCCTCACAACCATTCTGCTGCTGTGTACAGTCAGCCCCCCCCCTCACACCCACCTCACCCCCCCCACCTCACCCTCCAACCTCACCCCTCATGCCACCCCCCACCCCCAACCTCACCCCCAAACCGAGTGTATACCGTTCTCCAATCAGGATTCAGTTCCCAACACTGAGGCAAATGATGGTTGATCCAGGGGAGCTGCCAGAGCCAAGGCCACGGCCCCAGGGCTGCCTCAGCTGTACGGGGGGTGGGGGGGGGCGGGGGGTCGGGGTGGGGGGCATCGCTGGGATACCCCAGATCCAGGGGTAACAGATGGCACTCATGTCGACTGGCTCACACCGGGACATCACGGAGTTCCCTTCATCAACAGAAAGAGATTCCACTCCCTGAACCTCCAACCTGTGTGCGACCACCACATGGAGATCGTGCTTGTGTGTGCACACTTCCCCGGGAGTGTGCACGGCAGCTGCCTAACACTAATTTGGGTTGACTCTTGGGGTATATGAGGACCTTTGCTGTTTGGAGGACAGTGTTAGTGGTCTGATTAGTACGTTTGTAGATGACATCAAGGTTGTTGGAATTGTGGATAGCGATGAGGACTCTCAGAGGATACGGCAGGATATAGATCGTTTAAAGACTTGGGCTCAATATGAGGTACTGCTTTTTGGAAGGTCTAAAATATTTGAGAAATATGCAGTAAATGCCAGAACCCTTGAGAATATTGACAGGCAGAAGGATCTGGGTGTACAGGTACACAGGTCAGTGGAAGTGGCAAAACAGGTGGAGAAGGTTGTCAAGGAGGCATGCGGACTGCCTGTCTTCATCGGTCAGGCAATTGAACATAGAAATTGGCAAGTCATGCTCTAGTTGTACAGAACCTTAGTTCGGCCACTTGGAATACAGTGTTTAATTCTGGTCGCCACACTACCAGAAGGATGTGGAGGATTTGGAGAGGGTATAGCAGAGGTTTATCAGGATGTTGCCTGGTATGGAGAGCATTGCCTATAAGGAGAGGTTGGAGAAACATGGTTTGTTCTCACTCGAGCGGCGGACGTTGAGGGGCAACTGATAGAAGTCTCCAAAATTATGAGGGGCATGGACAGAGTAGAGAGGCAAAAGCTTTATCGCAGGATGGAAGAGTCTAGGGAGCACAGGTTTAAGGTGTAAGGGGCAAAGTTTAGAGGAGATGTGCAAGGGAATTTTTATTACACAGAGAGTCGCGTGAAACTCGCTGTAGGAGAGGATGGTGAACGCAGATACGAAAGTGACGTTTATGGGGCACCTTGATAAATCCATAAATCGGATGGGATTAGAGGGATAAGTACCCCGGAAGTGTAGAAGGTTTTCAGTTCGATGGGCAATATGGACGGCGCAGGCTTGGAGCTGAAGGAGCTGCTCCTGTGCTGTACTTTTCTTTGTTCTTAAAGCTGCGATTAAGGAGTCGTCAATGTGAGGTCATCGTTGAATTTATTTGTTTACAGAGTGATGGCCAACGGGATCTGGTATCTGTTTTTGGAAGGTCACTGGAGTGTAGGTAATTGGTGAGGGATGGTGTTTAGACCTCACTGGGCAGGTCATGGGACATCACATTGGGGTACAGATTATGTAATTAATGGGAGGAGCCAGGTCTGCATGTGGCTTTCACAGTTCTGTCAGAGGATTTGAGTCTGATAAGACAGAAGGATTTTCAGGTTGTTCATGAAAGGGCCTCTCTCATTGAACGTCTGCACAGAGAACATTGAGTAATCCTGATTGTCAAGTTTATTTATGAATGGATTTTGAACTGTCGTGGGTTGCTTATTTGGAATATATATATTGGTACAAAGAACAAAGACGAACAAAGAAAATTACAGCACAGGACCAGGCCCTTCGGCCCTCCCAGCCTGCACCGATCTAGATCCTTTATTTAAACCTGTCACCTATTTTCCAAGGATCTACTTCCCTCTGTTCCTGTCCGTTCATATATCAGTCCAGATGCATTTTAAATGATGCTATCGTGCCTGCCTCTACCACCTCCGCTGGCAAAGCGTTCCTGGCACCCCCCAGGTGTAGGGCATGAGGTAAGTTTTTCTCCATTTATTTATGAACAGTTTCTCTGATAAATGTAAAAGTTATTTCATTGCTGTTGATGTGGTTAAAGGGGCCAGACAGCTGGTTTGTGATGCAGAGCGAGGTCAGCAGCGTCGGTTCAATTCCCGTACAGGCTGAGGTTATTCATGAAGGCCCCGCCTTCTCAACCTTACCCCTCGCCTGAGGTGTGGGTGACCCTCGGGTTAAATCACCACCAGTCAGCTCTCCCCCCTCAAAGGGAAAGCAGCCAATGGTCATCTGGGACGATGGGGACTTTACACTTACTGACAATGTGGTTAATTCTGTGCTTAAATTAAAGTTTGTTTCAACATAAATGATATCTATTGGTCAGAGTCATCACTCCTGCGGTGAAATATCCTTTCCTCACAGTTTGATGAACAGTAAATTGTTTGGGGTTTCCTGGCCGGGATCCTAACAAATGTTGGGGTCTGGTCCGGGATCCTCCCAACTCCCCACCATCATTCCTGACTGGATGTGAAAAGACAGCTGTGCTTAGATCTGACCGTCTGTCCACTCCTCCCCACACAATCCATGCTCATTTCACACACACATTCTCAGCAACCGAGCCATTTCTTTGTCTCCACAATCAAACCATCCATTCGACTGACTCTTGCTGCTGGCAATTGGGAGCCACCTCCTGCCCACTGCCAGCTCCTGATCCTGCAATCAGTCTTCACTCTCACCCACAACACTGGCACTCCACTGATCAACATCATAACTGATATCTGTGTGAATGTGATGGCCACTGTCTATCCCTCCTCAGAATCTTTCACCTCTCCACTCTGTTTAACACCACTGAGCACAGGTTCCTGTTTAAAAGTCTCTGATCCACATTCCAGCCCCTGGCACTGCTCTCTCACGGTCCCACTCCTGCTGCTCACATCATCCACATTATATCAGCACCAAAGGATTTCTCCTCCAGTGTCTGAATGATCGTCTCTGCTGTGTCCCCAGGGCACCATCCCTGGCTCCCTCCTCATCCTCATTTCACCCTCAGAAACCTGGTCAACATTCCCATCTTCACCATCACTCAGATCAGTCTCTCCACCTCCTCCATTGATCCCAATGTTCTTCCACTCTCTCCAAATGTCTGTCCAACATTCGGACTCGGCTAAGACAAAGTTTCTGTGCAGCTCAGTAAACAGCCAGACGGCACTAACCTCCCCAGACACCCCCTCAGGATAAAGCCAGAGATGTGGAACTTTGGGGAATTGCTGAAGCTGAGCTCAGCTTCTTCCCCACAGTGAACCCATCAGTAAGATCACTTTACATCACCTCCTAGCTCTTCATCATCACAAACTCATCTCCAATTCACTCATCTGGAAGAGGTTATTGCTGTGGGTAATTGGAATGAAAACTCTACTTACTGGTTACATTCAGCCGGCTTCCATTCCCATAGATCCTCTCCACACTGAGCAGTAATAGACGGCAGTGTCACTGGGCTGCACGTTGCTGATTGTCAGGATGAAGCTGTTGGAGTCGATGTGTCTGGAAGGCAGGAAACGCTCAGGCAAACCTGGAGATCCGGTATATGTCATTCCGTGTATCATGATCTAAAATCCCCTCCCTCTGTTTCCCTGGCCGCTCCCGGTCCCAATAAACATTTCTGTCTCTCACTGCGGCGTTCTGCATGGAGCACTGTAACCGTGCAGTCTGACCCTCTGTGACATGTTCCACACTCGGAGACTGGATAAGGACTGGATCAGTCGCACCTTTCAGAGAAAAACAAAATCAGTGAGTTAAATTCTGAGCTGAAAGTTTGCTGTGAGTATTTAAAGGGACAGTCCAGGCAGTAGAAGTTCTGTGTTAAAGAGAGGAAACAGCTTCTGAGACTGATCTAGTTGTGTTAGTTTGTTAATGATTTCTATCCTGGGGGTTACTCTGTGCTGATCTCAGCAGTACAGATGTGTTGATATAATTGTGAAATGCAATATTGTTCTCACACTGTGGAACAGCTCTCTCAAACACACTGACCTCTCCCAGTTAGTGTCTAAATGAATTCCTGGGATGTGGGTGTCGCTGGCTAGGCCAGCTTTTATTACCCATCCCTAATTGCCCTGAAGGAGGCGGTGGTGAGCTGCCTTCTTGAACTGCTGCAGTCCATGGAGATTGGAGCTATCTTTACTGAACCAATAGTGGGAGAGTGTTTCTCACAATAGGAAGCAGGTTTGGGAATTAGAATGGGAAGTGTCTGCAACATTCGAAGAGGCAGTCAGACATTTAAAGGGACAGGGCCACCCCTCGGATCAACAGAACCACAGCCTATTGGGTTTGTGAAAACTGAGGCCTCCCCACAGGTTAGGGTCCGTGGGGGCGGGGGGGGGGGGGGGGGGTCAGATTGGGAGGAATGGCGTCTCTATCCCTCCATTCCTCAGGGACTGGGATCTTTACCAGCTGCCACTGCAACACGGTGGGCATGGGAGTGGGGGTAACAGAGAGAGATTGGAAATAAATCAGAGGGAGCCAAACCCTGTCCCTCCAACTGACAGTTTTAATATTGGTAAAGGGCACGGAGCCAGTGGGGGTCCCAGGAGAGGCAAATCGAGGGGAATACAGCTCAGGTAGTGAGTGAGTCAGTGGATCTCTCAGGAAGGTGTTGGGTGGCACAGTGGTTAGCACTGCTGCCTCACTCCGCCAGGGACCCGGGTTCAATTCCGGCCTCAGGTGACTGTGCGAAGTTTGTACATTCTCCGCGTGTCTGTGTGGGTTTCCTCCAGGAGCTCCGGGTTCCTCCCACAGCCCAGAGATGTGCAGGTTAGGTGGCTTGGCGATGTGCGGGGTTACCGGGATAGGACGGGGGTAGGACGGGGTAGTGAGTCTGGGTGCAGTGCTCTGTCACTGCAGACTCTGATGGGCCGAATAGCCTCCGGCTGCACTGTAAATTCTCCAGCTCCAAGCAGAGTTGGTCTTTATGGACAGAATGCGCTGTGGGACCCATGGACCCTCCACTCCAATGGACCCCTGACTCTTGGACCTGGCCACACACCAGCCCCTAAGCTTGGAGGTGATTGGTTCATTCGGTGACCCTCCCCACCCCACAACCAGGTGCCACCCTGCTGTCAGGATAACACACGGCCCACCCAATGAGACACCCATAGGTGACCCCTTTGAGGAAGAGGACAGGGGTCACAGAGCCTGTCGCTGACACGGATTACAGCAGCCACCGGGACCCCTGTTGACAGGGACGGGTGGTGTGTGGCGAAGACAGAGGCTCATCAGTGTCACTCTCTGATTGGGACAGGGGTGCAATGCGGATGGCAACATATCGGGGGGGGGGGAGCTGGCTGAGGGGTGAGGGTGGGGTTGGGGGAGGGTGTGGTGAGGGTGATGCTGAAGTACAACTCGGGGTCACTGTGTAACCTGGTGGTGTTGGATGGACAAGGGAATGCCCATCTTGCTGACATGTTTTCCCCTTCCTGCCTGCAGAGAATGAATTTTGGAGGACAACCAGCTAAGCTCACTATCTACTGGGCAACCTCAGCAGATCCGACAGCATCTGTGGAGAGAGAAGGGAGCTAACGTTTCCAGTCTGAGTGACTCTTTGTCAAAGCGGCTGCTCTGCCAGACCGGGCTCCATCCCCGGTTCTTCCTGGACACCCTCCTCATTGTCCTCGTCAGACGTGACCTGCCATTGTTCCTCCTCCTCCTCCAGAATGTCACTCCTCTGCTGCACAGTATTTTGAGGGCACAGCATCCAGAACCGTTTTGGAGACCCTCCTGGGGCTCAGCAGCAACCAGGAGCGTCATTGAGCAGTGCATCAGTGTTTCCAAGATGCATTTCCAATGCCTGGACCGCTCCGGTCGATCTGTCCAATATCGCCCCAGGAGGTTCTCAGAAAGGCCAATCAAAGTTCATCATCAGAGATTGAAGTAACAACAGCATTGGATGGTCAAATAGCCAAAACTGTCCTTGAGAATGAAGGTAATTCGACTTCCGGTGGCGGCGATGACGTAGGAAGCCGCACATTTGGGAGCTCCTGTTTCAAACGGATTTTTCGGCTCTTTTTACAGCCCAAACTGAATTTTTTCGATGTCGCCCGGTGGGAGAAGGTGTGCTGATCGACTTTCTCTGCATTTCATGACTCGAACTCGGAGTGGAAAGGGGGAAAAAAGTCAGCAGCTGCCCAGAAAAAATGGGGGAAGGAATCCAAGATGGCGGCCGGCGGATCACCAGAGGAGTGGAAGCTGTGGGCCCAGGAGCAGCAAGTTGCTCTCCTGCGCTGTTTTGCAGATTTGAAGGCTGAGGTACTGAGCTCGCTGCAGAAAACAAACAAAAGGCTCTCGGAGATTCAGACGACCCAGGGTGCTGCCATCAAGGCATTGCAGACGCAGGCCACTGAACGAGAGGAGGAGGCCGTGGTCCTCGTGAGTAAGGTGGAGGGGCATGGGGCACTCCACAAGAAGTGGCAGGGCCGCTTCGAGGAGCTTGATCACCGCATGAGGCGGAAAAATCTGTGGATCTTGTGCCTTGCGGAGGGGCTGGAGGGATCGGATCTGTCAACCTACATGGCTACGATGCTGATCTTGCTAGTGGGGGCCGGATCTTTCCATCTGCCCCTGGAGCTGGAGGGAGCCCACAGGGTACGGGCCAGGAGGCCTAAGGAGAATGAACCCCCGCGTGCGGTGCTGGTGAGGTTCCACCGGAGCAGTGATCGGGAGTGTGTGCTGTGCTGGGCCAAGAAGGTGAAGAGCAGCAACTGGGGGAATGGGGTAGTACGGATCTACCAGGATGGGAGTGCGGAGGTAGCTAAGCGGCGGTCCGGGTTTAATCGGACGAAAGAGGTGCTCAACAAGAAGAAGATAAAGTTCGGAATGTTGCAGCCTGCGCGCCTGTGGGTAACCTATTTGGAACGGCATTATTATTTTGATTCCCCGGAGGAGGCGTGGGCCTTCGTGCGGACGGAGAAACTGGACTCGAACTAGGGGTTGGGGGTTGTGGGGTCGGTTGTAATGCTTAATTGCTGGTTTCTGCTGTTGCTGTGTTCACGTTTTCTGTACTTTTGTAATTTTGATATGGTTATTTATTGGGGTGTTGTTCTGTTTTTTGTTGTGGGGCATTGTTTGAGTTTTGTATCTTGCGGGGAGGGTTGGGGGGGTTTGTTGTATTCTATGTCGGAGTGGGGGTATGGAGTGGGGCTGGTATTTGGGAGCTGCGTCAGAAGGGTGTGGTGGGGCAGTGCGAAAGCGCGGTCTTTCCTCTGGTTTCCCGCGCTGCGGGGCTGGGGGGTGGAGACGATGATGGGGGTGCAGGGCCTTAACTGGTTCCTTCCCGCACTGAAGCGGTGCCTGGAGGAGGGATAGGATGGGGGATGATTCCACTTTGGGAGGGGTCGGGTTTTTGGCGGGAGTTTCCGGGGTCAGCAGAAGTTAGCTGACCCACGGATACAATGGAGGACGGTTCGTGGCTAGGAGGGTTCCTAGCCTGGGGGGAAGGGAGGGGGGGAAAGGGGAATACCGGGTTGCTGCTGGTAGGGTCAGGAAGGAGCTGGTGGGGGCTGGGGGGATAGAGGTGAGGTGTTGTCGCTGTGGGGACTGGGTGGGGCGGGGGGGTGCTGGCCTGGGGCGGGCAGTCGACGGGCTATGGCTAGTCGACGGGGGAGGGGGGCGGGAAGCCCTCTGATCCGGTTGGTCACCTGGAATGCGAGAGGATTGAATGGGCCGGTGAAGCGGTCGAGGGTACTTGCTCATCTGAAGGGGCTAAAGGCAGTTGTGGCAATGCTTCAGGAGACCCACCTGAAGGTGGCGGACCAGGTCCGTCTGAGGAAGGGATGGGTGGGGCAGGTTTTCCACTCTGGGTTGGATGTGAAGAACCGGGGAGTGGCGATTCTGGTGGGGAGAAATGTGTAGTTTGAGGCATCGGAGGTGGTGGCGGATAAGGGGGGTAGGTATGTTATGGTTAGGGGCAGGCTACAAGGAGAGAAGGTGGTACTTGCTAGTGTGTATGCCCCAAATTGGGACGATGCGGGCTTTATGAGGCGTATACTGGGACGGGTCCCGGATCTAGAGGCGGAATGTCTGATTATGGGGGGGGACTTCAATACGGTGTTGGATCCTTCACTGGATCGGTCCAGCTCTAGGACGGGTAGGAGGCCGGCGGCGGCCAAGGTACTGAGAGGGTTTATGGACCAGATGGGAGGGGTGGATCCATGGAGGTTTGTGAGGCCGAGGGCACGGGAGTACTCTTTCTTCTCCCATGTACATAGGGTTTATTCTCGGATAGACTTCTTCGTGGTGAGTAGGGGACTGATTCCGAGAGTGGAGGAGGCCGAATATTCGGCTATTGCAATCTCCGACCACGCTCCGCATTTGATAGAGTTGGAGATGGGGGAGGTGCGGGACCAGCACCCGTTGTGGCGGTTGGATGTGGGGTTATTGGCGGAGGAGGAGGTGTCTAGGAGGGTCCGGGCAAGTATTGAGGGGTACTTCAAGGTGAATGATACGGGGGAGGTTCAGGTGGGGATGGTCTGGGAAGCCCTGAAGGCAGTGATTCGTGGGAAGCTGATATCCATCCGGGCACACGGAGAGGAGCGAGATGAGTGAGAGGGATAGACTGGTGGGAAAGATGCTGGAGGTAGACAGGAGGTACGCAGAGGCACCAGAGGAGGGACTGTTGGGGGAGAGGTGCAACCTACAGGCTAAATTTGACTTGCTGGCCACTCGAAAGGCGGAGGCACAGTGGAGGAAGGCACAAGGGGCAGTGTACGAACATGGTGAAAAGGCGAGTAGGATGCTGGCTCATCAGCTCCGCAAGCGGGACGCGGTTAAGGAAATTGCTGGAGTGAGAGACAAGAGTGGGAATGTGGTGCGGAAGGGGGTAGAGGTGAATGAGGTCTTCAAGGACTTTTACGGGGAACTGTACCGGTCGGAACCAACGGGGGAGAGGAGGGGAATGGAGAGGTTCCTCGACGGGCTTTCTTTCCCGAAGGTGCAGGAGGAGCAGGTGGAGGGGTTGGAGGCGCTGATTGAGCTGGAGGAGCTAGTAAAGGGGATCGGGCAGATGCAGTCAGGGGAGGCGCCGGGGCCGGATGGGTTCCCAGTGGAATTTAATAAAATGTTTGTGGACCTAGTGGGCCCCTTGCTGGTGCGGACACTTAATGAAGCGTGGGAAGGGGGGACTTTGCCCTCAACGATGTCGCGGGTGCTGATTTTGTTAATCCTAAAAAGGGACAAGGAACCCCAGCAGTGTGGTTCATACAGGCCCATATCTCTCCTCAATGTGGACGCCAAAGTGCTGGCAAAAGTCCTGGCCACCAGGATAGAGGACTGTGTGCCAGGGGTTGTACACGAGGACCAGACAGGGTTTGTGAAGGGAAGGCAGCTGAACACGAATGTGCGGAGATTGTTGAATGTCATCATTATGCTGGCGATTGAGGGGGAGGCTGAGATAGTGGTGGCGCTGGATGCAGAGAAGGCCTTCGATAGAGTGGAGTGGGGGTACTTATGTTGGGGAGGTTTGGATTTGGTGAAGGGTTTATTAGATGGGTGAGGCTGCTATATGAGGCCCCGATGGCGTGTGTGGCCACGAATGGGAGGAGGTCGGAGTACTTCCGGCTTCACCGAGGTACCAGGCAGGGTTGCCCTGTCCCCCTTGTTGTTTACATTGGAACGTTGAGGGACTCAGGGAGGTGGAGAGGTTTGGTGCGAGGTGGGGAGGAACATAGGGTGTTGTTGTATGCCGATGACCTGTTACTGTATGTGGCGGACCTGGTGGGAGGGATGCCGGGGTTGATGGAGCTGCTAGCTGTGTTTGGGACCTTTTCAGGCGCGGAAAAGAATGGAGATGGCGTCATGTAGAGGTACGGGCTTGGGTGCTTTGGCAACGGCGCCGTTGCCGCTCTCTCCTAAGAGGTTTACCACGAGCCCGGTGGTGGCGGCGACCCTAAGAATCTGGGGACAGTGGAGACGGCATAGGGGGGAAACAGGGGGCTCGGTGAAGGCTCCATTGGGTGGAAATCATCGGTTCATCCCGGGGAACAATGTTGGGGATTTAGGGGGTGGCAAAGGGTGGGCATCAGTAAATTGAGGGACCTGTTTATTGGCGGGAGGTTTGCGGGCCTGGGGGAACTGGAAGATAAATTTGGGATCCCCCAATTGAACATGTTCAGATACTTGCAGATAAAGGTGTTTGCTCGGCGACAGGTAGAGGGATTCCCTTTGCTGCCCTCGCCGGGGGGGATGGACAGAGTGCTTTCAGAGGTGTGGGTCGGAGAGGGGAAGGTGTCTGACATTTATAAGGTAATGCAGGAGGTGGAGGAGTCATCAGTGGAGGAGCTGAAGGCTAAATGGGAGGAGGAACTTGGGGAGCAGATAGAGGACGGGACTTGGGCGGATGCCTTGGAGAGAGTCAACTCTTCCTCTTCATGTGCGAGGCTTAGTCTCATCAAATTTAAGGTGCTGCACCGGGCCCACATGTCCGGGACTAGGATGAGTAGGTTCTTTGGGGGTGAGGACAGGTGCACCAGGTGTTCGGGGAGTCCAGCGAACCACGCCCATATGTTCTGGGCATGCCCGGCACTGGAAGAATTCTGAAAGGGGGTGACGGGGACGGTGTCGAGGGTGGTTGGATCCAGGGTCAAACCAGGGTGGGGACTTGCGATTTTTGGAGTTGCGGTGGAGCCGGGAGTGCAGGAGGCGAAAGAGGCCGGTGTCCTGGCCTTTGCGTCCCTAGTAGCCCGGCGGAGGATCTTGCTACAGTGGAAGGATGCGAGGCTCCCAAGTGTGGAGACCTGGATCAGTGACATGGCGGGATTTATAAAATTGGAGAGGGTCAAATTTGCCCTGAGAGGATCAATACAAGGGTTCTATAAACGGTGGCAGCCTTTTCTGGACTTCCTGGCTCAAAGATAGATATCTTGGTCAATAACAGCAGCAACCCGGGGGGGGGGGTTCCTTATTGTAGTTTCTAATTTTTTTCTCTACTGTTATGTAATTTAACGTTGTGTTAATTTAAGTTGTTGTTAATATGTTGTGTTGCTCATTGAGGAGGGGCGAAGGTTTATGATTGCTATCATTATTGTTATTGTTGGTATTTTATTATGGTTCGATGTTGTGTAAATTCAAAATTTTTCAATAAAAATAATTTTAAAAAAATAGAGAATGAGGGTAATTCCGGGGAATTGTTTGGTGGGAATTCATTAATTGATGCCCAGGAGGAAGACACAGGGTTACACAGTTAGCCCAGTCAGCTCTCACAGAGGTTGAGGCTGAGGGGTTCCAGAATGCTGGGATGTTAGGAATGGAGAACTGATGGGAATGTTGGGACATCCTCACAGACCTGCGGATGAGAAATGGTCGTTGGTCATCAGATTGTGGGACCGCCGAAATTGATTGGGAAATATGGTGAGGAGGTCATGAGATTACATTGGTAGGACATGTGGGAATTCGGAAAACTCAGGAATCGGTCAACAGGCATCTCTCCTGATCAGGACTGTATCAGGATGCAGTGAAATTCTGTAGAACCTGTTCTAACTGCCAGGTAATAGGCAAACCACAAGATGTGACTAAACCACCACCTGGTGGGGCTGGTTTAGCTCACTGGGCTAAATCGCTGGCTTTTAAAGCAGACCAAGCAGGCCAGCAGCACGGTTCGATTCCCGTACAAGCCTCCCCGGACAGGCGCCAGAATGTGGCGACTAGGGGCTTTTCACAGTAACTTCATTGAAGCCTACTCGTGACAATAAGCGATTTTCATTTTTCATTTTTCACCTTTAATACCCATATCAGTGTTTGAAGAACCAGTTAGTCAGGTATCGGTAGATTGTGTAGGACCATTGCCTGAAATGAAGGCAGTTAATCAGTACATTCTTACAGTCATGGGTAGGAGAAACTAATTTCCATAAGTTAGAACTTGAAGAACAATTACAATTAATGAAATAGTGGGAACATTGACACAGTTCTTCACACACTGTGGCCTAGCGTCAGAAGCACAATCTGACCAGGGTTCAAACTCTCTGACATTTTCCGCAGCATAATTCATAGTTTCGGTATCTATTGTGACCACAGAGGAGACCACACAAGAGGCTTAGAGAAACTGGTTATTTATGATTCAACTAACTGTTTAGACGAGGTGTACAGGTCCCAATCGGGACTTCTCCACCCAGCCCCTAATGGGGCCAAGCTTTTATACACAGCGTCCATTGCTCCGCTGATGGGGCCCCGGCCCCTCAATGGGGAAGCTCGTACTCAACGCGACTCACAGGGAGAGTAATTTGTCCGACCCCGTAGGCCTCATGTGGGTCAAAACAGTTTCAAACAATTAGAATCAACCGTCTATCCTTCACAAACTCAGGAGCTTTGGAGAGATATCACAAATTCTCAAAACCATGATTAGGGCCGATTGCCATGAATATCCAACAAGGGATGTTTTACTATTTTCCCCCAGGGATTCTCTGAGCGAATCTACTGGGTTTAGTCCATTTGAATTGGTCAATGGCCATGAAGTACGGGGTCCGTTAGAGTTGATGAAAGTGATCATTCGGAAACAGAAAGCTGAATCCTCAATGTTGGATGATGTGTCCATGTTTCGGTAAAGACTCACGGGAGAGTGTCAGGTCACCCGAGAGCATTGAAAGGTTTCGGGAGAAAGGATGAAAATGTGGACAGACAAACGTGCCAGATCCAGAACATTCCGGCTGGAGATGAGGGACTGGTGTTGTTATCTTTGCAGGGTGACCCTCTGAAAGTGAAATTCAGCGGCCCCAAAAGGTAGTTAGCGGAGGGTGAGTGAGGGAACTTATCCAATAGATACTCCAGACCGCAGGAAGAGGGGCCAATTATACCACAGAAATATGTTGAAAAAATACCATCTCAGGGAAGGAGATAACAAGGAACCAATGTGTGAGACGGTCGAAATAGTGGAAGAGAACAGAGACAGTAAAAGTGAGACAGGGGAGAGAACAGAGATAGAGTGAGGCAGGGGAGAGAACAGAGATGGTAAGAGTGAGGCAGGAGAAGGGACAGAGATAGTAAGAGTGAGGCAGGGGAAGGGACAGAGATAGTAAGAGTGAGGCAGGGGAAGGGACAGAGATAGTAAGAGTGAGGCAGGGGAAGGGACAGAGATAGTAAGAGTGAGACAGGGGAAGGGACAGAGATAGTAAGAGTGAGGCAGGGGAAGGGACAGAGATAGTAAGAGTGAGGCAGGGGAAGGGACAGAGATAGTAAGAGTGAGACAGGGGAAGGGACAGAGATAGTAAGAGTGAGACAGGGGAAGGGACAGAGATAGTAAGAGTGAGGCAGTGGAAGGGACAGAGATAGTAAGAGTGAGGCAGGGGAAGGGACAGAGATAGTAAGAGTGAGACAGGGGAAGGGACAGAGATAGTAAGAGTGAGGCAGTGGAAGGGACAGAGATAGTAAGAGTGAGGCAGGGAAGGGACAGAGATAGTAAGAGTGAGGCAGGGAGAGGACAGAGATAGTAAGAGTGAGGCAGGGGAAGGGACAGAGATAGTAAGAGTGAGGCAGGGAAGAAGACAGAGATGGTAAGAGTGAGACAGGGGAAGGGACAGAAATAGTAAGAGTGAGGCAGGGGAAGAGGACAGAGATAGTAAGAGTGAGGCAGGAGAGAGAACAGAGATAGTAAGAGTGAGACAGGGGAAGGGACAGAGATAGTAAGAGTGAGACGGGGAAGGGACATAGATAGTAAGAGTGAGGCAGGGGAAGGGACATAGATAGTAAGAGTGAGGCAGGGGAAGGGACAGAGATAGTAAGAGTGAGGCAGGGGAAGGGACAGAGATAGTAAGAGTGAGGCAGGGGAGAGAACAGAGATAGAGTGAGGCAGGGGAAGAGGACAGAGATAGTAAGAGTGAGACAGGGGAAGGGACAGAGATAGTAAGAGTGAGATAGGAGGAGAGGTCGACAGTTCACACAGCGACCCTCCTGTGGTGTGACTGACAAATACAGTAATACTAGAACAGTTAGAGACTGAGTTTGCAAACTTTGAACAAGAGCAACAAAAAGATATCATGAGGGTCCTACAGAAGAATAGGAACATTTGTTGGGACACAGTGGGGTGCACGACACTAACTCAACATGATACAGACGTAGGTGACTCCAACCCGATAAAACACCATCCATATCGACTGAACCATCAGAAAGGGGCTCAGGATGAAGCAGAAATCCAACACATGCTGGACAATCATTTCAGTGAGTGAGTAAGAGAAGCTGGAGTTCGCCGGTCACGTTAGTCCCTCAGCTGGATGGGACAAACCCGTCTGTATAGACAACCGGAAATTCAATGTCATCACCAAAACGGATTTGTATCCCATTCCCGGGTTGGAGGCTGGATCGATAGGATAGGCAGTGCCTTGTGCCTTTGGAAAATGGATTTGTAAAAGGGCCATTGGCAGGTTCCTTTAACGCCCAGAGTTAAAGAGACTTTGTGACTCCAGGGGGATTGTATCAGTGGAAAGTGATGATCAGATTTATAAACACACCAGCTACATTTCAATGACTCAGACTTTAAGCAGTGGCTCGGGGACCTAACTGTGTGATCTGTTTGCACTGTAGACTCCTCAATGTTTCACTGAGATCATCTCTCATTCTTCCAACGTCCAATGAGTAAAGCTTGAACCAGTTTGACCTTTGCTCAGAAGACAATCCCTCCATACCGGGATCTTCCTGGTGAATCATCTCTGAACCGCCTCCACTGGAATAAAGGCGCTGGATTCTCTGCCTGCTTCATTCCTCTAAGTCATTGCTATATATTGTAAACAGTGTCGGTCCCAGCACTGATCCCTGTGGGACCCACTGGTTACAGGTCACCAACCTGAAAAAGATCCCCTTATACCCACTCGCTGTTTCCTGCCCATTAGCCAATTCTCTCTCCATGTCTATATCCCACCTCCAACACCATGGGCCTCTTACCTTATAACTTAACCTTTTGTGAGTTACCTTGTGACCACCTTCTGGAACTCCAAATAAAAACATCTACAGGTTCCCCTCTATTCACGGATTGAGACTTCCTCAAAAACCCCCAATAAATGAGTCAGACACGATTTCCCTTTCATGAAGCCACGCTGACTCTGCTGTTTAGATTATTCACTGGAGGCGGTTCAGTGAAGGTTAGGCTAATTGGCCGATAGTTACCCGCTTATTGCTTCCTGACTTTTTGAGTAGAGGAGTCTCATTGGCAGTTTTCCAACCCTCTGATAATTCTCCGCAATCCAAAGATTTTTGTAAATTACAACCAATGCATCCGCTATCTCTGTGGCTACTTCTTTTAGGGTCCTGGGACACAAGCCATCACGGCCAAGGGACTGATCTGCCTTTTCCCCATTAGTTTGTCTATTACTACTTCTCTAACAATGGTGATGGTATTTAATTCCTCCCCCGTATTCTTTAGTATTAATGGGGTGTTTGAAGCATCTTCCACCATAAAGACTGATGCAAAATATCTGTTTAACTCCTCTGTAATTTCCTTGTTCCCCATAACTATCTCCCCAGATTCATTTTCTGAGGGGCCTACACTTTGACCTCTCTCTTCCTTTATATATATTTAAAGAAGCTCTTATTGTCAGTTATTTTATATTTCCCATTAGTTTTCCCTCAGAATTTATTTCCTCTCTCTTTATTATCTTTTTAATCCTCCTTTTCTAGATTCTGAATTTATGACTCCTTATATGCATTTTCTTTCACCTCAATACTCTCCTTAACTTCCATGGTCAGTCATAACTGGTTTAATCCTCTCTTCAAATCTTTCCTCCTTACTGTGAGAGTCATGAATTACTGCATTCAATGTCTGGCACTGCTTGTTTACTGTCTTTCCTGTTAATCTATCCACCCCGTCCACTTTAGCTGACTCTCTCCTCATTTCATTGTAATTCCCTTTATTTAAGTTAAACACACTTGTTTCTGACCCACGTTTCTCACTCTCAAACTGAATATTAAAATTTATTGTGTTATGATCACTACTTCCTGGGTGAACTTCACTCTGGGATCATTGATTAAACCTGCTGCATTACCCATTACCAGATCCAAGAAAGCCTGTTCCCTTATTTGATCCATGACATATTGCTCTCCGAATCTATCCCTAATGTAATCTATGAATTTGTTGCTCCAACTACCCTTTCCAACTTGATTAAAATGATCAAAGAACAAAGAAAAGCACCACACAGGATCAGGCCCTATGGCCCTCCAAGCCTGTGCCAACCAAGCTGCCCGTCTAAACTAAAATCTTCTACACTTCCGGGTACGTATCCCTCTATTCCCATCCTCTTCATGTATTTGTCAAGATGCCCCTGAAACGTCTCTATCGTCCCTGCTTCCACCACCTCCTCCGGCAGTGAATTCCAGGCACCCACTACCCTCTGTGTAAAAATCTTGACTCGTACATCTCCTCTAAACCATGCCCCTCGCAGCTTAAACCTATGGCCCCTAGTAACTGACCCCTCTACCCTGGGGAAAAGCCTCTGACGATCTGACTATGCCCCTCATAATTTTGTAGACCTCTATCAGGTCACCCCTCAACCTCCGTCATTCCAGTCAGAACAAACCATGTTTATTCAAACTCTCCTCATAGCTAATACCCCCATACCAGGCAACATCCTGGTAAATCTCTTCTGCACCCACTCTAAAGCCTCCACATCCTTCTGGTAATGTGGCGACCAGAATTGAACACTATACTCCAAGTGTGGCCTAACTAAGTTTCTATAAAGCTGCAACATGACTTGCCAATTTTTATGCTCAATGCCCGGTCAATGAAGGCAAGCATGCCATATGCCTTCTTGACTACCTTCTCCACCTGTATTGTCCCTTTCAGTGACCTGTGGACCTGTAATCCTCGACCTCTCAGACTGTCAATACTCTTGAGGGTTCTACCATTCACTGTATATTCCCTACCTGTATTAGACCTTCCAAAATGCATTACCTCACATTTGTTTGGATTAACCTCCATCTGCCATCTCTCCTCCCAAGTCTCCAAACTATCTAAATCCTGCTGTATCCTCTGACAGTCCTCATCGCTATCCGCAATTCCACCAACCTTTGTGTCGTCTTTGTGTTACTAATAAGACCAGTTACATTTTCCTCCAAATCAATTATAAATACTACAAACAGCAAAGTTCCTCGCACTGAATCCTGTGGAACACCAATAGTCACAGCCCTCCAATCAGAAAAGCATCCTTCCATTGCTACTCTCTGCCTTCTATGACCTAGCCAGTTCTGTATCCATCTTGCCAGCTCAGCTCTGATCCCAGGTGACTTCATTTTTTGTACCAGTCTGCATGTGTGACCTTGTCAAAGGCCTTACTGAAGTCCATACATACAACATCCACTGTCCTACCTGCATCAATCATCTTTGTGACCTCCTCGAAAAACTCTATCAAGTTAGTGAGACACGACCTTCCCTTCACAAAACCATGCTGCCTCTCGCTAATACGCCCACTTGCTTCCAAATGGGAGTTGATCCTTTGTCGAAGAATTCTCTCCAGTAAGTTCCTTACCACTGACGTAAGGCTCACCAGCCTGTAGTTCCCTGAAATATCCTTGCTACCCTTCTTAAACAAAGGAACAATATTGGCTATTCTCCAGTCCTCCGAGTCATCACCTGAAGACAGTGAGGATCCAAAGATTTCTGTCAAGGCCTCAGCAATTTCATCTCTTGCCTCCTTCAGTATTCTGGAGTAGATCCCACCAGGCCCTGGGGACTTATCCACCTTAATATGTTTCAAGACGCCCAACACCTCGTCTTTTTGGATCTCATTGTGACCCAGGCTATCTACACATCCTTCTCCGATCTCAACATCCACCAATTGCTTCTCTTTGGTGAATACTGATGCAAAGTATTCATTTCATACCTCGCCCATTTCCTCTGGTTCCACACATAGATTTCCTCCCCTCTCCTTCAGTGGGCCAACCCTCTCCCTGGCTACCCTCTTGCTTTTTATGTACGTGTAGAAAGCCTTGGGATTTTCCTTAACCCCATTTGCCGATGACTTTTTGTGACCCCTTTTAGCCCTTGACCTCTCAGCTCTGCAATTGAGGCCCCAGGGTTTGACCCACAGTCGCTAACTGTCAGGGTTCATTCCCAGAATCTCCAGCTTCCCCCCTTGTTACTTGTTTGTGCTCACAGCACCCAGACTGGCTGTCAGTCTGGGTGGGTTTCCTGTGGATTTAGTAATGAATAATGAGACAGGTCTAATTTTTTAAAAATACATTTAGATTTCCCAATTATTTTTTCCAATTATGGGGCAATTTAGTGTGGCCAATCCACCTACTCTGCACATTTTTGGGTTGTGGGGCGAAACCCACGCAGACACGGGGAGAATGTGCAAACTCCACAGGGACAGTGACCCAGAGCCAGGATCGAACCTGGGACCTCAGCGCCGTGAGGCAGCTGTATTAACAACTAGGCCACCGTGCTGCCCCGAGACAGGTCTAATTAACCATCTGACTGTAAGGGACATTGAGTAAACACTGACCATAACATGGTAAATTTTGATATTAAGTTTGAGACAAATTTCACACACAAACAAAGCTTTAAAATTAGGTAAGGCTGCCTTTGATGAAAAGTGGAACGAGGAGAATGTGTTAAACTGGGAAGTTGAAACAAGCTATTGACTCATAAACCTACAGAAAAACAGGGGTAAGTGTTGAAATAAACGTCCAGTACAATATAATGCAATAGCTAAAAGTGATAACAAAAATGCACACTTACAAAGTTAAGCAATTGTTTCTGTAAAGCTAAAGGAAGAAGCTTCACACTGAGCAAGAAAACAAAATGTGAGAAGTATAAAAAAACAATAGAATAAAAATAATATGATCATCATTGTCTGAACCAATATTTATTTCCCGTTTCTCATTGTTCCTCAGAAGGAGGTGGTCAGCTGCTTTCTTGAACCGCTGCAGTCTGTCTGAGGTAGGAACACCCACAGTGCAGTTAGGAAGGGGATTAGCTGGTAGTGGCCGTGGGTTTGGAAGATGCTGTTGAAGGAGTCTTGGTGAGTTGGTGCAGTGCATCTTGTCGATGGTGCACACGGCTGCCAGTGTGTGTCGGTGGTGGAGGGAGTGAATATTGAAGGTGGTGGATGGGATGGGTGCCCACCAAGTTTGACCTTCATGGTGTCCAACCTCTTGAGTGTTGTTGGAGCTGCACTCACCCAGGCAAGTGGAGAGTATTCCATCACACTCCTGACTTGTGCCTTGTAGATGGTGGAGAGACTTTGGGGAGTCAGGAGGTGAGTTACTCACCGCAGGATTCCTGTCCCCGACTCTCCATAGTATTTCTATAGTTATATAGCTGACCACCACCTCCCCAATGGCAAAGAGATGGACAATTAATATTGGTCTGACAACGATGACCATGTGGCATGAAAGGGAAAAACACTGGTGAAAGGACAAATCAATCATTTTGTTGTACAAAAATGTTTAGGGAAGAGTGACCATAATTTTTCATAAACTTTGAAAGTGATGTTGTTTAATTTGAAACTAGGGTCTTACATGTTAACAATGGAAACTATGGAGGTATGAGGGGGAAATTGGCAGTGGTGGATTAGAAAAAAAGCATTAAAAGCTCTGGACACGAGACATGGAAGAGACTGATGAAGACCCCATTATCCATGATCAGAATGGCTGCACGAGGTCTCTACAGAACAATGGAATGTCTTTCTGGGCCCCCACACAACTCAAGGTACTTGTAAAAAACTTTCTCAGACTAATTACCATCTCTAGAAGACAAAGGGACATAATGACTCTCTCATCTCAGGGTCCCTGCCCATAGTAGCCGAGACAGACAAGTACATACCAGTTCCTTGAAGTACACATCAGGGTGTTAAAAACCTGTGTGTTGTCATTTTCTCTCTCTCTCTCAGTCTGATTGTCGGTCGGTCTGTGTGTAACGCTGAGGAACAGAAGCTGGAAGCTTACCACAATCCCTGGAGGTTATACAGTGACCAGGGCAGGGTCGACAAATGATTGCAGCTGGAAAAAGAACTGAAACTTCTCTATTGAGCTACAGGACAGCTGAACCGAAGAATCAACTCTTCATCAGTAGAAGACAACCTGACAGAAATCTATTAGTCACGGCTGCAACACAACATCATCGACAACTCATAACTAAAGGACCTCCCTATAACTTTGTATTTATATCTGTTTCTAATCCATATGAATGTAGATACATGTGTTCTAACATTTTAGAACACCAGAGTTTTTTTCTGGTTAATGAACTTTATCAATCTTAACTGAAGAAACGCTGGTTGAATTGGCTCCTTTTTAAACAGATCTATTGGGTCTGGAAAAGGTGCTGATGGGAAGGGAACCTTGTCAGATTAAACCTTTGTTGTTCCCAGCAGAGGGTGGGTTGGATAAAGACGTGGAACCAGCCATCCCCCCTCACCCGGGTTTGTGACAATGAGTGGGTATCACAGCCGGATGGTGATGAATCGAGGGGTCTCCCCTCGATCAATAACTTTTGGGGAACTCCACCTGCTGGTCATGACAACTCACAAAGCAATTCAAATCCTCATTCAGCCTGTCCATTATTTCTCTGAGGAACAGATTCAAGTTTATCAGACACCATTCATTCGATATTCCCTTGCCTTTCCTTCGGAACGTGTCTAACAGATAAATGGGAATAATGATAAAAGGACTCAATGTTAACTGGGCTTTCTCTCCTAATAGATGCTGCCAGACCTGCTGAATATTTCCAGAATTCTCTGTTCTTGTTTCAGATTCATCATCTTTGTCTTGCAGGTGAACCTCTGACAAAATATCTGCCCGTCATAAGGCAAGGGCAGCACGGTAGCACAAGTGGCTTGCACAGTGGCTTCACAGTGCCAGAGTCCCAGGGTTGATTCCCTGCTGGGTCACTGTGCGGAGTCTGCACGTTCTCCCTGTGTCTGCGTGGGTTTCCTCCGGGTGCTCCGGTTTCCTTCCACAGTCCAAAGACGTGCAGGTTAGGTGGATTGGCCATTCTAAATTGCCCTTAATGTTCAAAAAAGGTTAGGAGGGCAGAATCCAATGTCAGAATGGCCTCCTTCTGCACTGTGTGTTCTATGTTCTATGTTAAATCCCTCGTGTGCTTTTCTCGTACAAAATTGACCTTGTTAAATCAGGCAGAAAAGAACTCCCAATGAGAATGATGATATATTTTTCCCACCCCCATCTGTACAGGACACTGTGGAGGGTCCACACTCTGCAATCACCCTTGGATCATCACAATATCACAAGGACAGTGAGGTTCCACTTTGATGCAGAAAATGGTGCTTCCCCTTTCTGGCCCGGTTTGCACTTCTTGTTGTGAGAAGGCAGGACTGAACTCTGGAAGATTAAACAATCACATTCCCGGCAGAGAGCCTTTCCCTTTGAGCGGTAGATTGGGAGATGATGAGGATGTTCCTCACAATATTCTGTCTGTGAAACAGGTATGAAATTAAAATCGCTTATTGTCACAAGTCGGCTTCAAATGAAGTTACTGTGAAAAGCCCCTAGTCACCACATTCCGGTGCCTGTTCGGGGAGGCTGGTACGGGAATTGAACCGAGTTGCTGGCCTGCTTTCAAAGCCAGCGATTTAGCCCTGTGCTAAACAGCCCCTGAGGCTGGATTCTCCGTTCCTGTGGCTAAATACCGGCTCAAATGGAAAATGTGCGGCAGGTTCACGTCAAAGAAATCGGCTCGGACCCCTCACCAATTCCGGTACCGGTGAGGGCTGAGTATTGGTGCCGCCTCCCATGCCGATAGCGGACGGAGAATGGCCGGGTCCTCGGCCAATCATTAACACGGCAGACGGCCTACAGCGGTCGCTCCGTACAGCATGGAGCCGACGGTGTGCGGTCCCAACCGGCCATCCGCGACCCCACAGCCCACCCCCTGGCCACAGCCCACCCCCTGGCCACAGCCTGGCCACAGCCCACCCCCTGGCCACCCCACAGCCCACCCCCTGGCCACAGCCTGGCCACAGCCCACCCCCTGGCCACCCCACAGCCCACCCCCTGGCCACCCCACAGCCCACCCCCTGGCCACAGCCCACCCCCTGGCCACCCCCTGGCCACCCCCTGGCCACAGCCAACCCCTGGCCAACCCCTGGCCACCCCACAGCCTCTGGCCACCTCCTGGCCACCCCCTGCCCACCCCCTGGCCACCCCACAGCCCCTGGCCACCTCCTGGTCACCCCCTGCCCACCCCCTGGCCACCCCCTGCCCACCCCCTGGCCACAGCCTAGCCACAGCCTGGCCACCCCCTGGGCACCCCCTGGCCCCCCCCTGGCCACCCCCTGGCCACCCCCTGGCCACCCCCTGCCCACCCCCTGCCCACCCCCTGGCCACCCCCTGCCCACCCCCTGCCCACCCCCTGGCCACAGCCCACCCCCTGGCCACCCCCTGGCCACCCCCTGGCCACAGCCCACCCCCTGGCCACCCCCTGGCCACCCCCTGCCCACCCCCTGCCCACCCCCTGGCCACCCCCTGCCCACCCCCTGCCCACCCCCCACCGGTCCCCCCAGCCCTCGCTGAAGCCCCCCCGTCCAGCGGCATGTATCCCGGCCGGGTTTGTCGGTGATGGACACAGTCCGCAGCCGGCACACCAGGTTCACTATTTGAGGGACCAGACGTGTCCCGCGGTGTCAGGAATCTTCCCATCAGGCAGGGAGCATCGTGTGTGGGCCAGTCGATGGCATTGCGACTGAGCGCGGTGCGAGTCACGGTGACGCCAGTTCGGAGGGGCGGAGCATGGCTGACCAGCCTCAAACCGGCGCCGCCCCGATTTCAGTGTCAGAGCTCATTCTCCGCCCGATCGCCAAACATGATATCAGCGTCCGGCTGCGGAGAATCCCGCCCATGGTGAGAGCACAGGCTGACATTCTACAGCAGCAGTGAAGCTAATGTGTCAGCCTGGCTCAGTTTGGGGCACTTGTATCCCTCAGTCAGAAAGCCGTGGGTTTAGCTGCCTTTTCAGGAAGTTGAGCTCTCAATTAAAGCTGCCATTCTGGGAAATGAGAGAGAGAAAAGCATTGTGTCATCATTCAGATGTGACATTGAGACCGCGACATTGAGCTGACCGATTAGGTGATTCAGTCCAATATTAAACATCCCAAACAACAATTTTAAAATGAACAGTACACGCTCTCGATCTCCTGACCATCATTTGTCCGTCAGTTAAAACCCTCACACAGCACCTGAACTTTCATTTAACACAATAATCTCAGGGAAAAGTTACTGAAATTGAATAGCTGCAGGGTTTGGTGTAACAACAGAGCCAGAACTTCAAACTGATTCATTGCTTGTAGAGTAATAGAACAGATTTAAATTGACAAGTTAAATATTATTGATGAAAGAAAATTGTTTTGTGTGTCCTGTGTGTCTGCTTGCCTCAATTGGTTGAACTCAGCTCTGCATCACAACATTACAAATGCAACTTTAAAAAAATCAGTAGGTAGCCATTCAAACCCATCCCAAATACACCCACTCAATGAACAGATTAATTCAATCCACTCCAAATACACCCACTTAATGAGCAGATTAATTCAATTTACCCCAAACACACCCATGTAATGTCCAGACTGTCACTCAAACCCATTGTTACATTCAATGAATAACAGAGAAGAATGGGAAAACCGAGATTTCTGACCCGTGTTCCCAGTCTGTGTAACTCTGTGTCAGGTGCACTAAACATTCTCAATATGGTGATAAATTCTGCTGTAACTCTCATGTCCAGTTTGAATGTTCTAACTCTGGAATTCACACAAGTTACAGGTGCAGAAACACCGGAACACAAAGCTTATAACAATTTAAACTTCTCCAAGCCAAACTAAAACTTGTACTTACCCCCAGAAACACAGAGTGACAGAGTCACAACAAAAAGAGTTTTACTGATCATCTCAACAGAATAACAATCCTCTTTATCCACACCGTTTATTGCATGTCCAGTAAATACATTGAAACACAAAGTGTCCCAACCGACAGAAACTTTTTTAATAGCCTTTTTCACAGGAGGGAATGATGCTAAAGAGGAACTAGTGACAGATGGTGCAGTTGAAGTCGGTTTCTTGGTTTTCAGCAAATCCTTTGATAAGGTCGCACAAGGGAGACTTATTGAGAAGGCAAATGCACATGGGATACAGGGGAGCTTGATAAGGTGGATTGAAATCTGGGTGAGCTGTAGGAGACCGAGGGTGATGACAGACGGCTGCGTTAGTGACTGGAAGCCAGTGACCAGTGGGGTACCACAGGGATCTGTGCTGGGCCCCCTATTATTCATCATTGATATAAATGACTGAGATGACTATGTGAGGGGTAGGATCAGTAAGTTTGCGGATGACACAAAGATAGGCCGGGGGGTTAACAGTGAGGCTGTGGGTCTTGGGTTCCAGGAAGAAATAGACGGGATGGTCAAATGGGCAGAAAAGTGGCAGATGGAATTTAACCCTGAAAAGTGTGAGGAGTTACACTTTGGAATGAGTAATTTGACAAGGAAATATTCAATGGATGGCACCACACTGGGAAGACCTGAGGAACAAAGAGACCTTGGCGTATTTGTCCATAGATCTCTGCATGCAGAAGGGCAGGTTAATCAGGTGCTGGAAAAGGCAGATGGGACACTTACCTTTATCAATCGGGGCATCGACTACAAAAGCAGGGAGGTCATGTTGGAGTTATGTAGAACTTTGGTGAAGCCACAGCTGGAGTACTGTGTGCAGTTCTGGTCACCACATTATAGGAAGGATGTGATTGCACTGGAGGGGGTGCAGAGGAGATTCACCAGGATGCTGCCTGGGGTAGAACATTTAAGTGATGAAGGGAGTTAAGGGGCTGTCCTGAGATGAGACCCCTTAAAACTGAATAGCTGTGGGTAAGAGTTCAATTTAATAGACCTGTTTTTCTGTCAAAAGTTTGTGTCTGATTGGCTGAAGCTGCCCCCACCCTAATTGCTGAGTGGCAGTTATCTGTCAATCACCTGAAGCCTGATTTAGAGGCCAAGGTGTAAATTTGATTCTTCTGTTTGAAGCATAACATGTGTGAGTCATCTCAGTGTGGGTGTCACCACTGTTGTATTGTATATATCGCATACTAGGGTATTAGGGTAAGTCTCCTGTACTGCAGGTACGGGGGTAGATCCCAGTCTGCTGGCTCCGCCCAGTAGGCGGAGTATAAATGTGTGAACTCTCCGAGCTGCAGCCATTTTGGCAGCAGCTGCGGGAGGCTACACATCTCTGCGTAACAAAGCCTCAATAACTCTCTACTCTCATCTCGACGTGATTGACAGTGCATCACTCAGTTTAGCTGGGTTCTATATAAGAGAGAGGTATAAAGCTCACACTCAGTAAGCTTTGCGCACGGTGACGTTGAGACAGCCTGAGTGAGTGAGAGAGCCCGAGTGAGGATTGGAACTTGGTAATTTGGAGCAGGACGGTAATTCAGTGCAGAGTGGGAGGAGGCGCTTCTCCCCTTTCATTTTGTTTTCTTTCTTTTGGCTTTTCAGGAGCGGAGCGGAGACGAGTGGCTGGAGCAACGGCATCTTGGGAAGGTGAGCGGGTAGACGGTGAATCTGAGGCTCAGACTGGGGAGAAACTGAAGAGTGATGTCACAGAAGGGCTGTGATTAGATTGGCCAAGAGGGGACCTGCTAAATTAGAATCTATTGGTAAGTAGTGATGATTGGTCAGCAGTTTTTCTTTTCTTTTTATTTGTCTATTTTTATTTCTCTCGTTTTTTGGAAATGTAGTTGTCTTAATTAACCTAAGATTTAAGACATGGCAGGAGATCCCAGACCGTGTCATGCTCCTCGTGTGCGATGTGGGAGCTCAGGGTCATGTCCACTGACCCTGGCTCCTTCACCTGCAGGAAGTGTGTCCAGCTGCAGCTCCTGTTAGACCGCTTGACGGCTCTGGAGCTGCGGATGGACTCACTTTGGAACATTCACGAACCTGAGGACGTCGTGGACAGCACGTTTAGCGAGTTGGTCAGACCGCAGATAAGAGTACTGAGGGAGATAGGAAATGAGTGACCATCAGACGGAGAAAGAACAGGAAGGCAGTGCAGGGGTCTCATGCGGTCCTGTCCCTCCAAAACAGGTGGACTGATTTGGATACTGTTGGGGGAGATGGCTCACCAGGGGAAGGCAGAAGTAGCCAGGTTCATGGCACCGTGCCTGGCTCTGCTGTGCAGGAGGGCAGGAAGAAGAATGGCAGGGCTATAGTGATAGGAGACTCAATGGTAGGGGGGGGGGGGGGGGTAGACAGACGTTTCTGCAGAAGTAAACAAGACTCCAGGAAGGTATGTTGCCTCCTGGGTGAAAGGGTCCTGGATGTCTCAGAGCATCTGCAGGACATTCCAAAGGGGGAGGGTGAACAGTCAGCTGTCGTGGTGCATACAGGCTCCAATGATATAGGTAGGAAATGGGATGAGGTCCTTCTTGCTGAATTTTTGGAGTTAAGAAATAAACTAAAAAGTAGGACCTCAAAGGTAGTAATCCCAGGATTGCTACCAGTGCCATGTGCTAGTCATAGTAGGAATGACAGGGTAGACAGGATGAATGCGTGGCTTGAGAAATGGTGCAGGAGGGAGAGATTCAGATTTTTGGGACATTTGGACCGGTTCTGGGGGAGGCGGGACCACTACAAATTGGACGGTCTACACCTGGGCAGACTGTAACCAATGTCCAAGGGGGGTTCTTTGCTTGCTCTGTTGGGGAGTTTTAAACTAATGTGCCAGGGAGATGGGAATCAATGCAGGAAGTCGGCGGGTAATAAAGAGAGGATTGAAACAAAAGTCACTGAGGACAAAAGTGGAAGGCAGAGAAACCGATTGAACTGCGTTTATTTCAATGCAAGAGGCCTAACGGGCAAGGCAGATGAACTCAGGGCACGGATAGGTACATGGGACTGGGATATTATAGCTGTTACTGAAACATGGCTAAAGGAGGGGCAGGACTGGCAGCTCAATGTTCCGGGGTACAGATGCTATCGGAAAGATAGAACAGGAGAAAGGAGAGGAGGGGGAGGTGTGTTTTTGATTAGGGACAGTATCACGGCTGTACAGAGAGAGGATATATCCGAGGGTTCTCCCACTGAGTCTATATGGGTAGAACTGAAAAATAAGAAGGATGAGATCACTTTGATAGGACTGTACTATAGGCCCCCAAATAGTCAGCAGGATATTGAGGAGCAGATATGTAAAGAGATTACAGAGAGCTGCCGTAATAACAGAGTGGGAATAGTTGGGGACTTTAACTTTCCCAACATTAACTGGGACAGCCATAGCACTGGGGGTTTGGATGGAGAGAAATCTGCCGAGTGTATTCAGGAAAAATTCCTCATTCAATATGTGGATGGCCCGACCAGAGAGGGGGCAAAACCTGACCTCCTCTTGGGGAATAAGCAAGGGCAGGTGACGGAAGTGTTAGTGAGGGTCACTTTGGGACAAGTGACCATAATTCCATTACCTGAGGAAGGCGCAGTAACTGTCTAACTGTTTTTTACCCCCTTCTCCCACTGCCTCTGGCAGCTCGTTCCAGATCCTCACCACCCTCTGTGTGAAGCAATTTCCCCTCTGGTCTCTTTTGTATCTCTCCCCTCTCACCTTAAACCTATGCCCTCTAGTTTGAGACATCTCTACCTTTGGAAAAAGATGTTGACCATCAATCTTATCTATGCTCTTCATTATTTTATAGACCTCTGCAGAACAGCTTCAGAAAGGCAGTTCGAGGAAGATCTGCCTACTGAGGTAATATGGGTTGAAGTTAGAAATAGGAAAGGAGCAGTCACCTTGTTTGGAGTTTTCTATAGGCCCCCCAATAGCAGCAGAGATGTGGAAGAACAGATTGGGAAACAGATTTTGGAAAGGTGCAGAAATGACAGGGGAGTCGTCATGGGTAACTTCAACTTCCCAAACATTGAGTGGAAACTCTTTAGATCAAATAGTTTGGATGGGGTGGTGTTTGTGCTGTGTGTCCAGGAAGCTTTTCGAACACAGACTGTAGATTGTCCGACCAGAGGGGAGGCCATATTGGATTTGGTACGTAGTAATGAACCAGAGCAAGTGATAGATTTTTAGTGGGGGATCATTTTGGAGATAGTGACCATAATTCTGTGACTTTCACTTTAATTATGGAGAGGGATAGGTGCATGCAACCGGGCAAGGTTTACAATTGGAGGAAGGGTAAATACGATGCTGTCAGACAAGAATTAAAGTGCATAAGTTGGGAACATAGGCTGTCAGGGAAGGACACAAGTGAAATGTGGAACTTGTTAAAGGAACAGATACTACGTGTCCTTGATATGTATGTCCCTGTCAGGCAGGGAAGAGATGGTCGAGTGAGGGAACCATGGTTGACAAGAGAGGTTGAATGTCTTGTTAAGAGGAAGAAGGAGACTTATGTAAGGCCGAGGAAACAAGGTTCAGACAGGGTGCTGGAGGGATACAAGATAGCCAGGAGGGAACTGAAGAAAGGGATTAGAAGAGCAAAGAGAGGGCATGAAAAATCTTTGGCGGGTAGGATCAAGGAAAACCATAAGGCCTTTTACACATATGTGAGAAATATGAGAATGACTGGAGCAAGGGTAGGTCCGATCAAGGACAGTAGCGGGAGATTGTGTATTGAGTCTGAAGAGATAGGAGAGGACTTGAACAAGTATTTTTCTTCAGTACTTACGAATGAGAGGGGCCATATTGTTGGAGAGGAAAGTGTGAAACAGACTGATAAGCTCGAGGAGATACTTGTTAGGAAGGA
This sequence comes from Scyliorhinus canicula, assembly GCF_902713615.1. Classification (NCBI taxonomy): domain Eukaryota; kingdom Metazoa; phylum Chordata; class Chondrichthyes; order Carcharhiniformes; family Scyliorhinidae; genus Scyliorhinus; species Scyliorhinus canicula. The sequence goes on from NC_052146.1 coordinate 310,322,227, forward strand.
AGATGTGTTCGGCATTTTGAAAAACTTGAGGATAGACAAGTCCCTCGGGCCTGAGGGGATATATCCAAGGATTCTATGGGAAGCAAGAGATGAAATTGCAGAGGCGTTGGCAATGATCTTTTTGTCCTCACTGTCAACACGGGTCATTGGAGAGTGGCGAATGTCGTCCCCTGTTCAAAAAAGGGAATAGGGATAACCCCGGGAATTACAGACCAGTTAGTCTTACTTCGGTGGTAGGCAAAGTAATGGAAAGGGTACTGAGGGATAGGATTTCTGAGCATTTGGAAAGACACTGCTTGATAAGGGATAGTCAGCACGGATTTGTGAGGGGTAGGACTTGCCTCACAAGTCTTATTGAATTCTTTGAGGAGGTGACCAAGTATGTGGATGTAGTGTACATGGAGTTTAGTACGGCATTTGATAAGGTTCCCCATGGTAGGCTTATGCAGAAAGTAAGAAGACATGGATAGTGGGGAATTTGGCCAGTTGGATAACGAACTGGCTAACCGATAGAAGTCAGAAGGTGGTGGTGGATGGTAAATATTCAGCCTGGAGCCCAGTTACCAGTGGTGTACCGCAGGGATCAGTTCTGGATCCTCTGCTGTTTGTAATTTTCATTAATGACTTGGATGAGGGAGTTGAAGGGTGGGTCAGTAAATTTGAAGACGATACGAAGATTGGTGGAGTTGTGGATAGTGAGGAGGGCTGTTGTCGGCTGCAAAGAGACATAGATAGGACGCAGAGCTGGGCTGAGAAGTGGCAGATGGAGTTTAACCCTGAAAAGTGTGAGGTTGTCCATTTTGGAAGGACAAATATGAATGCAAATTACAGAGTTAATGGTAGGGTTCTTGGCAATGTGGAGGAGCAGAGAGATCTTGGTCTATGTTCATAGATCTTTGAAATTTGCACTCAAGTGGCTCGAGGTGTGAAGAAGGCCTATGGTGTGCTAGTGTTCATTAGCAGAGGGATTGAATTTAAGAGCCGTGAGGTGATGATGCAGCTGTACAAAACCTTGGTAAGGCCACATTTGGAGTACTGTGTGCAGTTCTGGTTGCCTTATTTTAGGAAGGATGTGGAAGCTTTGGAAAAGGTGCAAAACAATTTACCAGGATGTTGTCTGGAATGGAGAGTAGGTCTTACGAGGAAAGGTTGAGGGTGCTAGGCCTTTTCTCATTAGAACGGAGAAGGATGAGGGGTGACTTGATAGAGGTTTATGATATGATCAGGGGAATAGATAGAGTAGACAGTCAGAGACATTTTCCCCGGGTGGAACATACCATTACAAGGGGACATAAATTTAAGGTGAATGGTGGAAAATATAGGGGGGTTGTCAGAGGTCGCTTCTTTGCCCAGAGAGTAGTGGGGGCATGGAATGCACTGCCTGTGGAAGTAGTTGAGTCGTAAACATTAGGGACCTTCAAGCGGCTATTGGATAGGGGCTGTTTAGCTCACAGGGCTAATCGCTGGCTTTGAAAGTAGACCAAGGCAAGCCAGCAGCACGGTTCGATTCCCGTAACAGCCTCCCCGGACAGGCGCTGGAATGTGGCGACTAGGGGCTTTTCACAGTAACTTCATTTGAAGCCTACTCGTGACAATAAGCGATTTTCACATGGATTGCGGTAGAATGGTGGGGTGTAGATTAATTTGTTCTTAATCTAGGACAAACGTTCGGCACAACATCGTGGGCCGAAGGGCCTGTTCTGTGCTGTATTTTTCTATGTTCTATGTACGCTTTTGGCATAGTTCATCATTATGACAGCTTGGAGTAGGCGAGGGATTGTGACCTCCAGTGGAGGACACATACTGCATGAGTATTTAATCAAGGCCTTAATCCTGGCTGCCCAACAGCCCTGAGAAGCAGCCGTGATTAAGGTCAAAGCCCATTGGAGAATTGAGAATTACGCACAGTAAGGTAACAGTTGGGCTGATCAGGCAGCGGAAGACCTATTAGAGCAGGAATGGGTAGAAATGCAGACTCCAGCAATAGCAGCTGTGAAGGCCAGAAACAATGCTGATATTGATGGAAGGCAGGTGCTGGAACAAGCACTAGTGGAGGGAAAGGATGGGTGGGGAAATAACCGGGGACGGATGGACCATAATGGAATATGGAGGAGAGAGGGAAAGATAATTGCCCCTGAGGCCGTGTAACAATCCCTGTTAGACATATACCATGGACAGGAGCACAGAGGGAGAGACAATATGATCAAACTATTAAAGGAATGTTGGTGGGTGGAAGGGAATGGGCAGGGATGTTGCCAAATTCTGCCAGCGATACATACAGTGCACCCTGGTGGAACCAGGCCGTCCCTGCAAGATAAAAATGGGAAGTCAGCCCCGTCCCAAGGGACCATGGGAAAATTTGCAACTAGATTTTCCTGGGCCTTTGCCTCGGCTACAGGGTAGAACATACTGTTTGGTGATTGTAAATCAATTCACCCGGTGGCTGGGACCATTCCCGAGTAAGGACCCCACCGCTAGTACCGTGGCTTTGATATTGGCGAATGAAATAATACCAAGGTGGGGGGGGGGGGGGGGGGGGGGGGGGGGGAGGGGGGGAGGGGGGGGGAGGGGGGAGGGGGGGGAGGGGGGGGGGAGGGGGGGGGAGGGGGGTGCCCCTCCAACTGGATTCTGACAAAGGGGCCCATTTCACGGGGAAAGCCATGAAAGAGGACTGTAAAGTTTTGGGAATCCAGCAAAGATTCCACATCCCATCCCATCCTCAGAGCTCGGGAATGGTGATGAACCTTCAAAACAGCCTGGCCAAAGCTATGTTGTAGGAAGGGAATAATTGGGTACGGGCCCTGCCGGCAATATTGTTGCGACAAAAAGCCACCCCCGCCCAGGGAATGGGTCTAACCCCTTTTGAGTTAATGACAGGAAGAGCAATGCGTCTCCCGGAGGAGCTGATAACTGGAGGGGGGGAACTCGAGATAAACAAAGGATCTGTACTCCAATGCATGAAAGATCTGGTAAACCGCCTGCGTGCCCTTAAGGGTCAGGTAATTGCACAGCAACAGCATAGAGATTGGACCAAACTGACTGGAAAGGATACCCCAAAACTACCAACACCAGGGGATAGGGTCATGGTCAAACTCATGACAGGTAAAAAGGGACTAGGGGTTCGATGGGAGGGACCCTATGCAGTAATCATTGCTGGACAAACATGTGCTTTAATAGACGAGAAACCCAGTCCGCGGGGGTGGCACTGGACACAGTGAAACCATATCCCCATGGGTAGTCCCATAGTCACAAAGACTGAAAGGTCCCTCCGGTGGGTCAGCGGATCCAAGGAGCAGGGGGTTGCCATGGCATTGGCAGCTGCTGCACTTGTAATAGGGATTATCTGGGTTTGTCGATGGGCCACCAGAGTGTCTCAGGATGTGGGACAAAGGCACGGAGAGGATGTATTGGAGGAGGGAGTGGAAATGATGCGAATGATAGAATACTAATTGAGCGCCGGAAGGCATTTGTTTGTACCCACAGGATTCTATTGCTAGCACACTTTAGGGCCCCACTTCATCTCTGGTTACAGCCATCGACATTGACCTCCTCACCATGGACACGGAAGGAGCCGGACATCACTGACACTAAAACAATGATGGCATGTATACTAATGCCCCGTGGGTACGTCAGGATGCTGTAAATGTTCTGAGAGACGCCAGGGAAAGAGTGGGAGAGGTTTTTATTATGATGGGACTCAGGATGTTTGCACAAACGGGACTCTATACGTCCCTGGAGGCAGCTTATACAAATTATTGCAATTCTGAAATATCTCGGCCCTTTCTCAGGTGGGAACCCAGGATCATGGGAATTCCCGGTGATACGGAAAGCTGGGACACAGGACCTTTGCCCCCAGGCAGGATGACATTGGTTTTTAAAATGACCGATCAGAAAACGTTAAATGCCCTCGATGACCCGAATCGTCCTATTGTGAAATATAAAGTTTTGGGAACCGTCTGGAGATTCACTGTATGGATCCCTGCCAGGCACCTAACCGGAATGAAAATCAGGAGATGATCTGTGATAGATTAACAGTTTTGTATCAGGGAAGTGAGGTAGGCAGCCAGTCAGCACAGCAGCCCGAGAATCGGGTGGGATATTGTAGGAAGCAAGGACCCCACCAGATCAGGGTGGGGACCAGGCAGAAACCGACCACCACCACTGTGACACCGGCGAGCTCCGGCTCGGTTACAACCACGGGTCCAAGGATGACCCCCAGGCCCGAATGTGCTGAGCATATCACCAGCCTCACTGTGGGACATGGGTTAGTTCTGACCCTCACTGACAAATCAGTGACGATAGTACCAGGATATGAACATGTAAAAGTTATGATTGATGTCGCCAGGCTACACTTACCAGCCTACTGCTGTGGTCAGGGATTATTTGTAGCGAGATTTTGGATGGGACTGGATTGAAACACAATAGACATAGTGGAACTGACGGTTGGAGGATATGAGGCAACGCCCTTGACATTGCTGAGATAAGTGAAGAGATTGAGGTTATGAAATGACCAATGAGAGCTGCAGTTAAGGACATTTACCAAGATGCCGAAACGGCGACAGACCTTCTCCAGCAAGCCAATCAGCTTGTGTGGAAGGCACTTAAAGAGTTGCAGCCATATCAGACAACAATTAATGGATTACGTGGTATAATAACTATGCCAAGCGAGGCATTGTGTGTGAATTGCCTGGGCATAATGTTGTTCTAACCAATTTATCTGAGTCTATTACCATTGGGCATCATGAACTGACTCCAGACAGTAATGAGTCCATCGTGAAATCAGATGACCTCGAGCAAACTGACGATAACCGACAGATTCGATACGTCCAGAAGGGACTTCCACACATTCCGCATTTTCAGGCCGACTGGGAAGGACTGAAGAAGGAGGGAACGCAGACTGACCACCTCTGGAACACGGAGCAGTAGCTCATTAAGACTCATGTTTATATTGCTCGAATTTTTCATTACGCTCTGTTGCCTCAGACGCAGCATTAGGGAATGGCAGAAAGACAGTCGCCCCTTCGATAAAAAGGAACTGTTACAGCTCTTACCTGTTGAACATTCCACACCCAGGCCTGAATCCAACAAATTCAGTCTGTCTATTTAATTGTCTATTCTTGGGCTAGTCAAGGGCCAAAAGGGGGGATTGAAAGAGGGGGGTCCAGTGGTGAGACCTCTTCAAACTGAATAGCTAGGATGCCACTAGAGTAGTTTTGCAGCAACTAGTTTCTTAAGAATTGATATTAGTTGTAGAAAGTGAACTGGATAATCATTATTAACCATTAAACCTGTATTTTAGGACATAGCGGTGGCCACAAAGCATGATGGGATTTAGGGTAGCTAACTTGCCCATGTGTTTGAGATAGTAAGCAAGTTTGTATCAGTGGCCCCCGATATCCTCTGGAAGTGAAAAGGAAGTCACTTCTGATACCCTGTCATTCTGAAACATTCCATGGAGTAAAGAGGATGCCAGTTCTGCCATCCTGTCCCTCATGAACAATGGGTGTGAAGGATGCTAAGATGGGGAAAAACAATTTCGGATTATTAGGATTGGCGTGAAGCCTTTTGTAAACACAGCTAACAGGATGAAGTTCAATCACAGGTTGCACACAATTTTATTGGATAAAGTTTAAACATGACAGCTTCAGGGATTGGATCGTGTCCAACTGGGGTGGGCTATTGATTTTTGGAAATTGTATAATTGATGTGTTTTTATCCGTGTTTAGTAGATAGATCTTGGCAGACATCCAGATCTCATCTCCGTGTAAACAAATTCAATCTTGGAAACCGCCTTATCCAGATTGTTGATGTGTCTGTTGCTCTCTGTTCTGAGTTGAGCCACAGGGAAGGACCCCATGTGGAAGCTGACTCAATACACAGGTCTTGAAACGGCTCCTGAAGACATGTGTCCTGATTGGATCAAAACGTTGTAATTATATTCCAGATAGTTCCAAACAAATCACATATTTGACAAATCACATCAAAAGGAAGTGGAAAATCTGAGTCTAACTGTTTGGATTTGGGCTATGGAATGGTTGGGATCCTGAGGAGTTGCAGCGGTGCAAGGCCTGGGTATGATCTTTTCAAGTATTTTTGCGATATATCTTGTATTTCTGACAGCCAAATGTATCTGTAAAAGGATGTCAGGAAACCCTGAAGTTGCAATCCCTTTCCAGGGCATGGCAGGCTCTTTTACTGATTCCTTAATATTGATGAATCTATTAATTGATTTATTTGAATAAGCTTAAATAATAAAAAAAGCGGGGGACGGATAGATCACAGATTTATTGATCTGCTAATTGCTTCATTGATTTATTTGGGACCTTTAAGAATTGATGCAGTATAATTTTTAATTTTGTACTCAGATGGAAAATGGAATGTCCACAAAGCCAAAGTCATAGTTTCAGAGAGAAATATGAGAACTGCTGGTCAAAGCTAATAATGTTTCAAAATATACCTTCATAAGGCTTTCGTAATAAATAGGTCTTTGTTCCACAATACTTTAAGTAATAAAAATGTATCAAAAGCAAGGTTAGTTCAAGCACTTTATCTGGGGCCAAATAGCACACATGGCAATGCATGTAGACATTTAATTAAGTTTATGGATGGATTTTAAGTAATGACCAATGCCTGGATAACAAATCATGTTCTAAGTGACAGACGGTTGTTTGAATAAATCAGAAAGCCTCAGCTGAGAATTAGAACAAATGAAACAAAGGGGCTAAACACAGATAAGGATGGCTGAGTAGAGAGAAGAATTTTAGCCTTTGGAGACCCTTGAAGTATTCGTGTAAATTGCTTGTAAAAAGGTCTTTTGTTGAAATGACATTTAATTTGTAAATCTGGAGTCACTATTATTTTGAAGTTTTTTGTTTTCACTCTTCGGTGTCTCAAGGACATTTCAATGTAAACACAGAAAGGGTTTTTGATTTAATTTTGTGCAAATGTACCAAGTGAATTCTTAAAGAAATCACGAATGCTTTAAACACCTCTTCGACCTGACTGAGTGCCTTATCTATGAGCGAGAGATGAGGGGACTCTTTACTTCATAAAATGTAGGCTGAGATTTTATGCCCCCATTTGCTGTGGGCGTAAATGGCGACGGGGCAACAACATCTCATCAGAGCCAAAAAACGGGATTTGCGCCGACGAGCAATCTTCGCTGCTGCCTGGCCCTGGCAGGAACCCCATTTAAATACATTTAAACGTTGTTAGTCCGCTTCCCCGCTGTGTTGTCCACCTCCACATTCGGATACACGACAAGACCAGTGACTCCCAGAACCACCTTGAATACAGCTCCTCCCACCCCGCTCCCTGTAAGGATTCCATCCCATTTTCCCAGTTTCTTCACCTCCGCTCCATCTGTTCTGATGATGCCACCTTCAAAAACAGCGCTTCTGACATCTCTGCCTTTTTCCTCAATGAAGTTTCCCCTGTGCTCGACACGGCTCTCAACTGTGTCTGACCTATTCCCCACACCTCTGCACTCACCCCTTCCCCTCCCTCCCAGAACTATGACAGAGTCTTGCTTGTCCTCATTTTACACCCACCAGCCTCAACATTGAGAGGATCACCCTCCGCCATTTCCACCATCTCCAGCAGGATGGCAGCATGAGACACATCTTCCCCCAGCACCCCCATCAGCATTCCGCAGGGACCACTCCCTCTGTGACACCCTGCTCCCTTCCCCCAGCCATCAGCATTCCGCAGGGACCACTCCCTCTGTGACACCCTGCTCCCTTCCTCCAGCCATCAGCATTCCGCAGGGACCACTCCCTCTGTGACATCCTGCTCCCTTCCTCCAGCACCCCCATCAGCATTCCGCAGGGACCACTCCCTCTGTGACACCCTGCTCCCTTCCTCCAGCACCCCCAAATCCTCATCCCCTTCCCACACCACCTTCCCTTGTAATCACAGAAGGTGTAACACCTGCCCCTTTACCCCCTCCCTGTCCAAGGCCTCAAACACTCCTCTCAGGCCCAGCAGTCTTTCACTTCACCCCCTTCAATTTGGTTTGTTGTATTTGCTGCTCCCAATGTGGTCTCCTCTACACTGGATAGACTAAATGCAGACTGGGGGTGACCGCTTTGCGGAACACGTTCACTCAGTCGGCAAGAATGACCCAACCTTCCTGTCTCTGTCATTTCAGCTCAGCATCTTGCTCTCATGTCCACATGTCCGCCATTGGCCTGTTGCAATGTTCCAGTGAAGCCCAACACAAACTGGAGAAACAGAACCTCACCTTCCAATTGGGCAGGTTACAGCTTTCTGGGCTTAACATTGAGTTCAACAACGTTGTCTCTCCCAATGTAAACCCCCCCTCACCACCACCACCCCCCCCCCCCCCCCCCCCAATCCCCCACAGGGCCATCTGTTACTTGTTCTTCAGTTTTGCTTTCACTGAGCACTGATCTTTGTCCGGTTATTAACACATTCTGCTATCTTATCGTTATTCCACTATCAGCTCCTTTTAGTCCTGAATGCTGAAACTAACAGTCTCATTGTCTTGTGTCCATCACATCTTTGTCTCTGTGGGGTATTTGAAGCCTGCACGAGCCATGTGTGTGGGATCAGCGACACAAACTGAAAATCCCGCGGGAATCGGGAAATGCGATTCCCATGGAGAGATCGCGATTCCCGATTCTCCAAGCCCCTCGCCAGGGACCTGAACCACATTTGAATTCATTTCCACCCAATTAAATCTCATTAGCGGCCCCCACCACGTGATTCCCCCCTCACTCAATATTCAGACCTTGCTGACGTCAGGTCAATGGACTTCCCCTCAGGTTTGGGCAGATGCAGTAGAGGGGATCCTTCTGGCAGCATGGGGGGTGGGGGCGGTTAGAGGAACACGGCCTTGCCCCCCTGGTAGGGTGCAGTACCACACGCAGACCCCAGTGGGAGCCCCATGAGGAGGAGAATTTGGTGCCAGTGATTTTCAATGCATGTTTCAACCATTTACATTTTTGCAGCAAGTGTGTCCCTGGCTGTGTGAACTCTTCATGTTAAACCAACTTAATGTGGGCAACTTGCACTGAATAAATCATAAACGTCACTGATCAAAATCCACCCAGAAGGGGAGCAGCCATTGGTTCATTGTCACTGCTTCCTCTTCAACTTCATTCCCTCCTGTGAAAAGGATATTAAAGAAGCTTCTGTCGACTGGGACACTTTGTGTCCCATTCTTCTATGTTGTATTTTTAATGTAACAATGGGTTTGAGTGACAGTCTGGACATTAAATGGGTGTGTTTGGATAGATTGAATTAATCTATATATGTAACTGATGCATAAATGATGGTTCAGGAGATTGAGAGCGTGTACTGGTCATTTTAAAATTGTTGTTTAGGATGTTTAATATTGGACTGAATCACCTAATCGGTCAGCTCAATGTCGCGGTCTCAATTTAGCAACACATCTGAATGATGACACAATGCTTTTCTCTCTCTCATTTCCCAGAATGGCAGCTTTAATTGAGAGCTCAACTTCCTGAAAAGGCAGCTAAACCCACGGCTTTCTGACTGAGGGATACAAGTGCCCCAAACTGAGCCAGGCTGACACATTAGCTTCACTGCTGCTGTAGAATGTCAGCCTGTACTCTCACCAGATCTGTTTCACAGACAGAATATAGTGAGGAACATCCTCATCATCTCCCAACCTGCCGCTCAAAGGGAAAGGCTCTCTGCCGGGAATGTGATTGTTTAATCTTCCAGAGTTCAGTCCTGCCTTCTCACAACAAGAAGTGCAAACTGGGCCAGAAAGGGGAAGCACCATTTTCTGCATCAAACCTCACTGTCCTTGTGATATTGTGATGATCCAAGGGTGATTGCAGAGTGTGGACCCTCCACAGTGTCCTGTCGAGATGGGGGTGGGAAAAATATATCTTCATTCACTGACAGAGGAACACACAATAAACACAGGCAGTCTCCAGAATTTGATCAGAGCCGTGTATGTCGTGCTGTTCCATAAGGGGCAGCACGGTAGCATGGTGGTTAGCATAAATGCTTCACAGCTCCAGGGTCACAGGTTCGATTCCCGGCTGGGTCACTGTCTGTGCGGAGTCTGCACGTCCTCCCCGTGTGTGCGTGGGTTTCCTCCGGGTGTTCCGGTTTCCTCCCACAGTCCAAAGATGTGCGGGTTAGGTGGATTGGTCATGCTAAATTGCCCGTAGTGTCCTAAAATGTAAGGTTAAGGGGGGGTTGTTGGGTTACGGGTATAGGGTGGATACGTGGGTTTAAGTAGGGTGATCATTGCTCGGCACAACATCGAGGGCCGAAGGGCCTGTTCTGTGCTGTACTGTTCTATTCTATTCTATTCTAAGACTATAACACCATAAGGGGCTGGTTTAGCTCACAAGGCTAAATCGCTGGCTTATAAAGCAGGCCAGCAGCACGGTTCGATTCCCGTACCAGCCTCCCCGGATCGGCGCCGGAATGTGGCGACTAGGGGCTTTTCACAGTAACTTCATTGAAGCCTACTCGTGACAATAAGCGATTTTCATTTCATTTCATAAGGTAAAAGAACAGAATTAGGCCACTCAGCCTATCGGGTCTGCAATTACTTTACCAAACTTATTGTGGAAGACCTTGTGGACATTTGTAGCTTTCCGTCCCATCATCTACGTTGTTGATACATTTGGTGAATAGTTGAGTCCCCAACACAGATTATTGTGGGACACATTCATCACATTCTGTCAAATAGAGTACCCAATCATTCCGACTTTCCTTCTCCTCCTAATTTCCCAACATCCACTGACATTCCACTGTGTTAGCCACCTCTTCAAAAGTTCAATAAGTTTTGTCAGACATGACCAACCCTTTACACATCCACAATGAATCTCTTCTTCTTTTCCCTTGTGGGAGAGTCTCGGATTTTAACACAGAAATCAGGAGAAATTTCTCCTCCCAGAGGGGAGTGAATCTGTGGAATTCTTTGCAGCAGAGATCGGCAGAGGATGGGTCATTCAGTATGTTCTGAGATAGACAGAATTTTAATCAGTCAGGGAATCGAGGGTTGTGGGGATAAGGGGGAAAGGAGAATTGAGGATTATCACATCAGATCAGTCATGATCTCATTGAATGGCAGAGCAGACTCGATGGGCTGAATGGCCTACTTTTACTCCTATGTTTTATGGTCTTATGATCTCTCTGATCAGTTGAAAATTGAACGGCACTTGGTGAGAAATAGAGGGCGCGATTCTCCCAGACAGGGAGAAATCGTAAGGCTGGCGTCAAATCCGGGCGGGTTTGACGCCAGCCCCCCCGCTCCCCGACCGGGAACCGATTCTGGTCCCTGGTCGGGGCTAGCATGCCGCAGCCGTGAACTCCGGCATCGCGGGCTTAATGAATTTCGTTAAGCCCGCTTGCCAGAGTTTGCACCGGCTGACGCGTCACATGACGTCAGCCGCGCATGCGCGGATTGGAAGACTCCAACCCGCGCATGCACGGATGACGTCATCGCGCATTTGCGCGAAACCCGCGCATGCGCGGGCCGGGATGCCCCTCAGCCGCCCCGCGAAGTGATACAGCGGGGCGGCGGAAGGACAAAGAGTGCGCGGGTATCGGACCCGCTGCCCGCGATTGGTGCCCACCGATCGCGGGCCCATGGCACCCTTGGCACGGCCGTGGTACTGCCATGCCAATCGGGGCCGTGGTTTTCAAAATCGGCACTTTACGGCCGTTTTTACGAACGGCCAGACCAGGTGTGTTTGCCGTTCGTAAAAACAGCCGTAAAGGGCTTGGACTTCGGCCCATCGGCCAGCTGAGAATCGCTGCTCGCCGTAAAAAAACGGCGGCAGCGATTCGTATCGGGAGTCGGGCATGGGGGGGGGGGGGAGAATAGCGGGAGGGCGTCGGACTAGCGTGGCCGTAAAAATTTACGATCGCGCTATTCTCCGCACCGTCGTGAGTGCGGAGAATTGCGCCCAGAATATCGGGACTGAGTTTCGGGTGAGTTCAGGTTGATGAAGGGTGGAAGATGTGAGGCTGGCCTGGAGAGATTTAGGGTCGTTATATTTGAAAGTGAGCAATGACGAGGGTTTCAGATGGATGGGGGTTGTTGGGGGATTTGGGGGAGGCGGCCACAGTATGTCCTCAGTTTACAACATCACAGTTTCCTTTGCACCACAATTGGGACACTATGTAAATAAAAAGAGGATTTCAGTCAAACCTATTTGTCCTTGTATTTGTCTTCAGGAGGTGGTGGGGTAGTGGTATTGTCACTGGGCTATTAAACAGATACCCAGAGTAATACTGTGGAGACACAGGTTCAAATCCCACCAGGGCAGATGGAGAAATTTAAATTCAAGGAAATAAATCTGTAATTAAAAATTGTCCGACATCCATGAAACCATTGTCGATTATCATAAAAAACCATCTGGTTCACTAATTTCCTTTAACGAAGGAAATCTGCCGTCCTTACCTGGTCTGGCCTACATGTGAATCCAGACCCACAGCAATGTGGTTGATTCTTTGCTGCCCCCTCAAGGGCAATTAATCAATAAACGCTGGCCTGGCCTGCGTGCCCACATCCCGTGAAATAGAAAACCTGGGGTGAAATTCTCCAAACCCCTGCAGGATCGGAGAATCGCCCGGGACCGGCAAAAATCCCGCCCCTGCCGTGGCCGGAATTCTCCGCCACCCAGGAATCGGTGGGAGCGGGTATCACGCCCCGCCGATCGACATGCCCTCCGTGCCGATCGGCGAGACCCCTGCGGCGATCTCCAGCCTGCGATGAACCGAAGTCCCGCTGCAGAGAGGCCAATCCCGCCACCATGGATTCAACCATCTCTGGTGGCGGCGGGATTGGCGGCGTGAGCGGGCCCCAGGGTCCTGGGGGGGTGCGGGGCGATCGGACTGATTGGCGGGCGGGCCTGCGCCGTGGGGGCACTCTTTTTCTTCTGCCACGGACTCCACCATGGTGGAGGTGGAAGAGAACCCCGCTACCGCGCATGTGCCGCTGGTGACATCAGCGGCCGCTGACGCACCGGCGCAAGCGCGAACTGGCGAAGGCCTTTCGGCCAGCCCCGATGCCGGGCGGCGGGCGTCAAAGGCCATTGGCGCCGGTTTTGCCGCCAGTCAGCGTGGCACCAACCACTCCGGCGCAGGCCTAGACCCTAAAGCTGCGGAGAAATCCACACCTTTGGGGAGGCCCGACGCCGGAGTGGTTGGCACAACTCCGCTACGCCGGACCCCCCACCCCGCCAGGTAGGGGAGAATCCCGGCCCTGTTGTCAGACAGATTGCAATGATTGTATATTTTTTAAATGACTACCTTAAATGTTTCAACGCAGAGTTCAGTGGAGAAGTGACAAGGACAGCAGCATTTTGCACCTGGCTGTTTGACAGTCATATGTGCAGAGGTCACAACTCCACAAACAAAAGCGAGCATTGAGATATGTTCAATCCGAGGAGGTCCCAAAGATGATTGATGCAGGTAGGGCAGTGGATGGTATCTATATGGACTTCAGTAAGGCCTTTGACAAGGTCCCTCATGGCAGACTGGTACAAAAGGTGAAGTCACACGGGATCAGAGGTGAGCTGACAAGATTGATACAGAACTGGTTAGGTCACAGAAGGCAGAGAGTAGCAATGGAAGGTGATTTACTAATTGGAGGGCTGTGATTAGTGGTGTTCCTCAGGGATCTGTGCTGGGACCTTTGCTGGTCGGAGCATATATAAATGATTTGGAGGAAAATATAACTGGTCTGATTAGTAAGTTTGCGGACGACACAAAGGTTGGTGGAATTGAGGATAGCGATGAGGACTGTCAGAGGATACAACAGGATTTAGATTGTTTGGAGACTTGGGCGGAGAGATGGCAGATGGAGTTTAATCTGGACAAATATGAGGTAATGCATTTTGGGAGGTCTAATGCAGGTTGGGAATATACAATGAATGGTAAACTCTCAAGAGTATTGACAATCAGAGAGATCTAGGTGTACAGGTCCACAGGTCACTGAAAGGGGCAACACAGTTGGCGAAGGTAGTCAAGAAGGCATACGGCATGCTTGCCTTCATTGGCCGGGGCATTGAGTATAAAAATTGGCAAGTGATGTTGCAGCTGTGCAGAACCTTAGTTAGGCCACACTTGGAGTATAGTGTTCAATTCTGGTCGCCACACTACCAGACGGATGTGGCTGCTTTAGAGAGGGTGCAGAAGAGATTTACCAGGATGTTGCCTGGTATGGAGGGCATTAGCTATGAGGAGAGGTTGAATAAACTCGGTTTGTTCTCACTGGAACGACGGAGGTTGAGCGGCGACCTGATAGAGGTCTACAAAATTATGAGGGGCATAGACAGAGTGGATAGTCAGAGACTGTTTCCCAGGGTAGAGGGGTCAATTACTAGGGGGCATAGGTTTAAGGTGCGAGGGGCAAGGTTTAGAGGAGATGTACGAGGCAAGTTTTTTATACAAAGGGTAGGGGATGCCTGGAACTCGCTGCCGGAGGAGGTGGTGGAAGCAGGGACGATATTGATGTTTAAGGGGCATCTTGACAAATACATGAATCGGTTGGGAATAGAGGGTCACAGACCGCGGAAGAGCAGAAGATTTTAAATTAGACGGGCAGCATGGCCGGCACAGGCTTGGAGGGCCGAAGGGCCTGTTCCTGTGCTGTACTTTGCTTTGTTCTTTATTCTTTGTTCAAAAATAAACTCCTGTGGTATTGTTTAAAGTTCAACTTCCCCTTTCCAGCTTCTTTAATAACATTTCCATCAAGAAGGGTTTGTTTCCTTTACATATCTGGCCAGCACTGAAAACTGAGTCAGCAACAAACTCTGATGTATTTCTTATCAAAGCTGCTATTCTGGAAGGAAGGTACCTGAATAAAGAGCCAAAAAAGAACAGTACATTTCTGTAGCTCCTTTCACATCAGCAGGAATTGTCCCAGGACATCACAGCCGCTGTCTGCCTTGTAAAGTAGGAAATTCAGCAGCTAATTTTCACACAACGGTTTCACAATGGCCGGTTTTAGATTTTCATAGAATTGCTACAGTGCCCAAGAAGACCATTCGGCCCATCGGGTCTACACCTAGCCTCTGACTGATTACCCTATCTAGGCCCATTCCCCGCACTATCAGCGTAACCCCACCAAACCAGCACATCTTGGACTGGGGGAGGAATCCGGAGCACCCGGAGGAAACCCACGCAGACACGGGGAGAACGTGCAGACTCCGCACAGATAGTGACCCAATGAGTTGAGTGAAGAGTGAGGGAGTCAGGGAAGAGTGAGGAAGGTGAGGGAAGAATGAGGGAGATGAGGATATGGGAAGAGTGAGGGAGACAGGGAAGAGTGAGGGAGCCTCGAGTAGAGTGTCATTGGGTTAAGAGTGAGGAGGGATGAGGGAGATTGAGGAAGACTCGGGGAGAGTGAGGGTGATGGGGTAGAGTGAGCGTGATGGGGTAGGGTGAGGAGGGATGAGGGAGATGGAGGGAGACTCGGAGGAGAGTGAGGGTGATTGGGTAGAGTGAGGAGGGATGAGGGAGATTGAGGGAGACTCTGGATAGAGTGAGGTTAATGGGGTAGAGTGAGGAGGGATGAGGGAGATTGAGGGGGACTCGGGGTGGAGTGAGGGTGATAGGGTAGAGTGGGGGTGATGGGGTAGAGTGAAGAGGGATTAGGTAGAGTGAGGGTGATGGGATAGAGTGAGGGTGATGGGATAGAGTGAGGGTGATGGGAGAGAGTGAGGGTAATGGGGTAGAGAGAGGGTGATGGGTTAGAGTGAGGGTGATGGGTTAGAGTGAGGGTGATGGGGTAGAGTGAGGGTGATGGGGTAGAGTGAGGGTGATGGGGTAGAGTGAGGGTGATGGGGTAGAGTGAGGAGGGATGAGGGAGATTGAGGGAGACTCGGCAGAGTGAGGGTGATGGGGTAGAGTGAGGGTGATGGGGTAGAGTGAGGGTGATGGGGTAGAGTGAGGAGGGATGAGGGAGATTGAGGGAGACTCGGGGTAGAGTGAGGGTGATGGGGTACAGTGAGGAGGGATGAGGGAGATTGAGGGAGACTCGGCGTAGAGTGAGGGTGATGGGGTAGAGTGAGGGTGATGGGGTAGAGTGAGGAGAGATGAGGGAGATTGAGGGAGACTCGGGGTAGAGTGAGGGTGATGGGGTAGAGTGAGGGTGATGGGGTAGAGTGAGGGTGATGGGGTAGAGTGAGGAGGGATGAGGGAGATTGAGGGAGACTCGGGGTAGAGTGAGGGTGATGGGGTAGAGTGATGGAGACGGGGTGAAGAGCTTGTTTACACTTTGATTGGAGGGTACAAGGCTGCCACCGTCAGTGAGAGAGATCAACACTCGCTCCGCGCTGTCCATCTTTATCTGGCAGTTCTGTCATGGCTCATGTGCTTTCCATGTCTGTTTAGTTTGGGGATATTTTTTAAGCCAGTACATTTTAATAACTCACTTAATTAACTGCTTTGCAATCACTGCTGTATTGATCCCATTTTGGGTGAATTGATTCTGCAGCCTGAAGTTTACACAGGGCCTGTGGACCTGGAATTGAGTGGGAGTCACTGGATTCAATAAGAGAGACATTGAAGGGTGATTGGTGCCAATCTGTCTGCCCTCTTGTTCCTGATTTGTGAATTGTATATCAGAGGGCAGGCCCTCTTTCTCTTGTTATTCCTTCCTCTTTCTGTGACTGGTATTCGAGTTACGTGAACCGTAGTGAGATTCAGTTACATCTGAAACTTCAGCAATATCAGATTGTACTCGGTGTGAAGGATCAGGAATTTCACCTTTGGAAAATCAGCTTATTTGAAATGTTGGACTGGATTCTCTCAGCGTTGACTCTGGCTCTCGGTGTCACAATCAGTAAGTAAACACCCAGGGTTGGCTTTGGTTTGGTGTGGTTATGTTTTGGAATTTGATTTGCTGGTTATTGATGGGCGACGTGTATTTTGGGTTAGATATTTCTGTTTTGGAAGGTGATAGTTTGGGATTCCTCGCTGTTCGATGGGAAAGTCGGAGATAAGACTGAGTCCCCAGCCCAGTTATCGGTGTGTGTCAGACTGCTGGACTTGGAGGCCAATCAGTTGCTCTTCGAGCTCGAGAAACCACCCAAACATTTTCCTGCAGCCTCCCAGAGAACAATCATTTCCACACCAGGGCTGACATCACCTGTCAGTTCAAGCTGATATTAAACTAAAAGGCTGACACAGATACAATCAAAAATGTGAAAAGGAAAGAGATAAAATCTGCAACAGGATACAGATAGAGTGAGAGAGAATAGTGAGGAAAGGAATGCAGGAAAAGACTATGAAGAATGATGGATGAGAAGGAAATGGCAGGTTTGTTCACTGAGAATGTTGCAGCCCTTTAGGAAAACAAATTGGATTTGATACGGGTAAAGACAATGACAGTGGAGTAAGTGTTGGGATTTAAGATCGATAAATCTCAAGGACCTGATGATTTCCATGTCAAGTTATCAAAAGAACAGGTGAGAAAATTGCAAACGTGTTCATCAGAAGTTTCCAAAGCTCGAGAGATCCAGGGGTAGCATTTGCTGGAGAGAAACAAATGTCACTCCGGGAGGCACGGTGGTACCATGGTTAGCACTGCTGCCTCACAGCACCAGGGACACGGGTTCGATTCCGACCTCGGGAGACAGTGCGGAGTTTGCACGTTCTCCCCTTGTCTGTGTGGATTTCCTCCGGGTGCTCCGGTTTCCTCCCACAGTCCAAAGATGTGCAGGTTAGGTGGATTGGCCATGATCACTCCGTGGGGTTGGGGGGGGAGTGGGCCAAAGGGAACAATTGGAAGTTGTTCAAACTCTCCTCATTTCCTCTGTTCAGAAGGTTCTTCTTTCACAATCCGTATTCCCCGGATCTGCTCCAAATAACAGTTTCTCAGCCATTGCCAGAAAATGTAACTGAAGCAATTCTTTAGCAAGAGGAAGTTGTGAAACTGAAGCAAGGAGAACATTGTGAATTCCGGTCATACCCACAATATACAACCTGGCCAGCATTCAATTTCCTGTCCTGAGCTCAGATAGCAGTTGGTCGGGTCGATATCAGAGGGTGTTGGGTGTGGGGCTGGGGGTGCTGGAGAGCAGAGTTGACCATTTCACACTGCGATATGTGTTAGTTACTAACCCTGCCCTCCCCACTTCTCCCAGGTATTAACAGCTAGTTAATGGACATGCAGGGAACTGCCCAAACCACTGGAACCCACTGCCTGAGAGGGTGGCAGAGACAGAATCCAAACCACATTTATTTGGATACACTTTTAAGATGCTGTAAATTCAAGGCTCCAACTGAGGGAGCGATTGGTGTAGTCTCAATTGGCCGAATGGCTTCCTTCTGCACGGTTTAAGAAGGGAGGGAGGCAGAAGACGGGAAATAATAGGCCGGTTAGCCTGACTTCAGTCATTGGTAAGATTTTAGAGTCTGTTTTTAAAGAAGAGGTAACAAGGAAGTTAGATAAAGGAGGACCAGTGGACGTGATTTATTTCGATTACCAGAATGCCATTGACAAGGTGCCGCACAGGAGACTGTTAAATAAGTTAAGAGCCCATGGCATTAAGGGTAAGACCCTGGCATGGGCAGAGGATTGGCTGACTGGCAGAAGGCATAGAGTGGGGATAAAGGGGTCTTTTTCAGGAAGGCAGCCGGTGACTAGTGGTGTGCCTCAGGGGTCTGTGCTGGGACCACAACTTTTCACAATATACATTAATGATCTGGAGGAAGGAACTGAAGGCACTGTTGCTAAGTTTGCTGATGACACAAAGATCTGCAGAGGGGCAGGTAGTATTGAGGAAGCAAGGGTGCTGCAGAAGGATTTGGACAGGCCAGGAGAGTGGGCAATGAAGTAGCAAATGAACTACAATGTGGAAAAGTGTGAGGTTATGGGGCTGGTTTAGCTCACTGGGCTAAATCACTGGCTTTTAAAGCAGACCAAGCAGGCCAGCAGCACAGTTCGATTCCCGTACCAGCCTCCCCGGACAGGCACTGGAATGTGGCGACTAGGGGATTTTCACAGTAACTTCATTTGAATCCTACTCGTGACAATAAGCGATTTTCATTTCATTTCGTTCTGCAATTTGGAAGGAGAAATTTAGGCATAGACTATTTTCTAAATGGGGAAATGCTTAGGAAATCAGAAGCAAAAGGGACTTGAAAATGAAATGAAAATCGCTCATTGTCACAAGTTGGCTTCAAATGAAGTTACTGTGAAAAACCATCAGTCGCCACATTCCGTGGCCTGTTTGGGGAGGCTGGTATGGGAATTAAACTGTGATGCTGGCTTGCCTTTGTCTGCTTTCAAAGCCAGTGATTTAGCCCTGTGCTAAACCAGCCCCAATGACTTGGGAGTCCTTGTTCATGATTCTCTTAAGGTTAATGTGCAGGTTCAGTCGGCAGTGCAGAACAAAGAACACAGAAAGTTTACAGCACAGGAACAGGCACTTCGGCCCTCCCAGCCGATCCAGATCCTTTATCTAAACCTGTCTCCTATTTTCCAAGGTCTACTTCCCTCTGTTCCCGCCCATTCATATAACTGTCTAGATGCGTCTTAAATGACGCTATCGTGCCCGCCTCTACCACTTCCAGGCACCCACCACCCTCTGCGTAAAAAACTTTCCACGCACATCTCCCTTAAACTTTCCCTCTCTAACCTATGGGCAGCACGGTAGCATTGTGGATAGCACAATGGCTTCACAGCTCCAGGGTCCCAGGTTCGATTCCGGCTTGGGTCACTGTCTGTGCGGAGTCTGCACATCCTCCCAGTGTGTGCGTGGGTTTCCTCCGGGTGCTCCGGTTTCCTCCCACAGTCCAAAGATGTGCAGGTCAGGTGGATTGGCCATGATAAATTGCCCTTAGTGTCTAAAATTGCCCTTAGTGTGGGGTGGAGTTACTGGGTTATTGGGATAGGGTGGATGTGTTGACCTTGGGTAGGGTGCTCTTTCCAAGAGCCGGTGCAGACTCGATGGGCCGAATGGCCTCCTTCTGCACTGTAAATTCTATGATGATGAATTCTATGATAAACCTTGAAATTGTGACCCCCTTGTAACTGACACCCCCACTCTTGGGAAAAGCTTGTTGCTATCCATCCTGTCCATACCTCTCATAATTTTGTAGACCTCAATCAGGTCCCCCCTCAACCTCCGTCTTTCCAACGAAAACATTCCTAATCTACTCAACCTTTCTTCATAGCTAGCACCCTCCATACCAGGCAACATCTTGGTGAACCTCCTTTGCACCCTCTCCAAAGCATCCACATCCTTCTGGTAATGTGGCGACCAGAACTGCACGCAGTATTCCAAATGTGGCCGAACCAAAGTCCTATACAACTGTAACATGACCTGCCAACTCCTGTACTCAATACCCCGTCCGATGAAGGCAAGCATGCTGTATGCCTTCTTGACCACTCTATCAACCTGCATTGCCACCTTCAAGGTACAATGGACCTGAACTCCCAGATCTCTCTGCACATCAATTTTCCCCAAGACCCTTCCATTGATCATATAGTCCGCTCTTGAATTTAATCTTCCAAAATGCATCACCTCGCATTTGCCTGGATTGAACTCCATCTGCCATTTCTCTGCCCAACTCTCCAATCTATCTATATTTTGTTGTTTTCTCTGACAGTCCTCCTCGCTATCTGCAACTCAACCAAACTTAGTATCATCTGCAAACTTGCAAATCAGACCACCTATTCCTTCCTCCAGATCATTTATGTATTTCACAAACATCAGTGGTCCGAGCACGGATCCCTGTGGAACACCACTAGTCACCCTTCTCCATTTTGAGACACTCCCTTCCACCACTACGCTCTGTCTCCTGTTGCCCAGACAGCTCTTTATCCATCTAGCTAGTACACTCTGAACCCCATACAACTTCACTTTTTCCATCAACCTGCCATGGGAAACCTTATCAAACCTCTTACTAAAGTCCATGTATACAACATCTACAGCCCTTCCCTCATCAATTAACTTTGTCACTTCCTCAAAGAATTCTATTAGGTTTGTAAGACATGACCTTCCCTGCACAAAACCATGCTGCCTATCACTGATAAGTCTATTTTCTTCCAGATGTGAATAGATCCTATCCCTCAGAATCTTCTCCAACAGTTTGCCTACCACTGACGTCAAGCTCACAGGTCTATAATTCCCTGGATTATCCATGCTACCCTTCTTAAACAAAGGAACAACATTAGCAATTTTCCAGTCCTCCGGGACCTCACCCATGCTCAAGGATGCTGCAAAGATATCTGTTAAGGCCCCAGCTATTTCGACCCAAGCTTCCCTCAGTAACCTGGGATAGATCCCATCCGGTCCTGGGGACTTGTCCACCTTAATGTCTTTTAGAATACCCAAAACTTCCCCCTTCCGTATGACAACTTGACCGAGAGTATTTAAACATCCACCTTGTCCCTCTCCTTTGTGAATACCGATGCAAAGTACTCATTAAGATTCTCACCCATTTCCTTTGAGTCCACGCATAAATTCCCTCTTTTGTCTTAAAGTGGGCCAATCCTTTCTCTAGTTACCCTCTTGCTCCCTACATACGAATAAAATGCTTTGGGATTTTCCTTAACCCTGTTAGCCAAAGATATTTCATGACCCCTTTTAGCCCTCTTTATTGTGCGTTTGAGATTCATCCTACTTTCCCGATATTCCTCCAAAGCTTCATCAGTTTTGAGTTGCCTCGATCCTATGTATGCTTCCTTTTTCATCTTAGCTAGTCTCACAATTTCACCCGTCATCCATGGTTCCCTAATCTTGCCATTTCTATCTTTCATTTTCACAGGAACATGTCTGTCCTGCACTCTAATCAACCTTTCCTTAAAAGACTTCCACATTTCAAATGTGGATTTACCCTTAAACAGCTGCTTCCAATCCACATTCCCTAGCTCCTGCCAAATTTTGTTATACTCTGCCTTTCCCCAATTTAGTACTCTTCCTTTCGGACCACTCTTGTCCTTGTCCATGAGTATTCTAAAACTTACGGAATTGTGATCGCTATTCCCAAAGTAATCACCGACTGAAACATCAACCACCTGGCCGGGATCATTCCCCAATACCAGGTCCCGTATGGCCCCTTCCCGAGTTGGACTATTTACATACTGCTCTAAAAAACTCTCCTGGATGCTCCTTACAAACTCTCCTCCATCTACGCCTCCAATATTACACGAATCGCATTCAATATTGGAGAAGTTAAAATCTCCCATCACAACCACCCTATTGTTCCTTCATTTTTCTATAATCTGTCTGCATATTTATACCTCTACTTCATGCTCGCTTTTGGGAGGCCTGTAGTAAAGTCCCAACAATGTTACTGCACCATTCCTATTTCTCAGCTCCACCCATATTGCCTCAGTGCTCGAATCCTCCATCGTGCCCTCCTTAATCACAGCTGTGATATCATCTCTGACGAGTAATGCAACTCCTCCACCCCTTCTACCTCCCTCTCTATCCCTCCTGAAGCATCTATACCCTGGGATATTCAGTTGCCAGTCCTGCCCTTCCCTCAACCAAGTCTCAATAATACCAATAGCATCATATTCCCAGTTACTGATCCAAGCCCTAAGTTCATCTGCCTTACATGCTACACTTCTTGCATTATAACAAATGCACCTCAGACTACCTTTGCATTCATAATCTCTTCCCTGTCTACTCTTCCCCTTAGTCACATTGAGTTTATTGTCTCGTACCTTACTGGCTTCAGTTGCTGCTTCTTTACTGACCTCTAACTTCCTAATCTAGTTCCCATCCCCCTGCCACATTAGTTTAAAACCTCCCCAACAGTGTTAGCAAAAGCACCCCCTAGGACATTGGTTCTAGTCCTGCCCAGGTGTAGACCATCCGATTTGTAATGGTCCCACTGCCCCATAACCGGTTCCAATGTCCCAAAAATCTGAACCCCTCCCTCCTGCACCATCTCTCAAGCCACGTATTCATTCTGACTGTTCTTGAATTTCTACTCTGACTGTCTCGTGGCATTGGTAGCAATCCTGAGATTACCACCTTTGAGGTCCTACTTTTTAACTTATCTCCTAACTCCCTAAATTCTGATTGTAGGACCTCATCCCTTTTTTTACCTATATCGTTGGTGCCTATATGCACCACGATAACTGGCTGTTCACCCTCCCCCTTCAGTATATCCTGCAGCCGATCGGAGACATCCCTGACCCGAGCACCCGGGAGGCAACATACCATTCCGGAGACTCGTTTCCGACCACAGAAACGCCTGTCTACTCCCCTTACGATTGAATCCCCTATGACTATAGCCCTGCCAGTCTTTTTCCTGCCCTTCTGTGCAGCAGAGCCAGCCACGGTGCCATGAGCCTGGCTACTACTGCCTTCCCCTGGTGAGTCATCTCCCTCAACAGTATCCAAAACGGTATACCTGTTTCGGAGGGAGATGACCGCAGGGAACACCTGCACTGCCTTCCTGCTCTTTCTCTGCCTTTTGGTCACCCATTACCTGTCTCCCTCACCAATCCTAATCTGCGGTGTGACCAACTCACTGAACGTGCTATCCACGTCCTGCTCAGCATCGCGGATGCTCCAAAGTGAGTCAATCCGCAGCTCCAGAGCCGTCATGCGGTCTAACAGGAGCTGCAGCTGGACACACTTCCCACACATGAAGAAGTCAGGGGCATCGACCACGTCGCTGAACTCCCACATTGTGCACGAGGAGCATAACACGGGTCTGGGATCTCCTGCCATTTTTACCCTTTACCCTTTTCATGTCAAGAGGGCTTCTGAAGAGGAATTGGGGGATTAATTTCATCCTGAGGGACTGTTGGTCAGTACAGTGCAATGTGAAAGAGTCGCTAAGTTCTGATGCAGGGTTGTCAGTTTGAAAAGTTTTGCCAGTGTATGAATTCAGAGCAGCAGGAAGTCCCTGGGCCCCTCAAGCCTGTTCCACCATTCAACACAGTCATGGTGATCTGATTGTCACTGTCTCTCTGTCTACAGAGGCTCCTGGGCCCCTCGAGCCTGTTCCCCCATTCAGCACGGTCATGGTGTCTGATTGTCACTGTCTCTCTGTCTCCAGAGGCTGCTGGGCCCCTCGAGCCTGTTCCACCATTCAGCACGGTCATGGTGATCTGATTGTCACTGTCTCTCTGTCTCCAGAGGCTGCTGGGTCTCCTGAGCCTGTTCCACCATTCAACATGGTCATGGTGATCTGATTGTCACTGTCTCTCTGTCTCCAGAGGCTGCTGGGTTTCCTGAGCATTCATTCCCAGCATTTTCTGAAATCCTGATTGTCAAAATCTGCAGCAATTTGCTTGGGGTTAATTTGAACAAGTTAGTGCAGATAACACACAATATCCACACATCAATACACAGGAGACTTTATAACCTGCTCTCAGCTTCTATTTTGTATTTTCTTATCTGTTCTGATCTTCAGTTATTTTCTGTTTACAGGTCATGTGACAGGGACGGTTCTTATCCAATCCCCTCAAGTTGTGAAAGTGCCTGAGGGTGAAACAGTGAAGTTTCTGTGTGACTTACAGAGCGACCATGTAGATTACACTGTGGATAAATACGATGTACATTGGTACTACCCAGAAAGTAAGGAATCGATATTGAGTCATTATGTAGATGGCCGTGTTTACCGGCTGACAGGTCTGTCTAATCGGTTTCAGCCTTCCAGAGATATTGCCGGTAACAGCTACAATCTGACAGTCAGAGATGTGAAGCTCGGTGACTCCGCTGTCTATATCTGTGGGATTTGGGGGACAATCTTTGGGAATGGAACCCGGCTGAATGTAACCAGTAAGTACTGTCTATCTTATATTGCTTTGATTCCATATTGACCATATATTAGAGGAATATGATGGAACATTGCCAGCCTCGGAGGCTGTGACCCAGAGGGAGGAACGATCTGGGAAGAAGCCTGAAGTCTGTGAAGTAAAAATGTACAATTTAAACACACACACAGACAGAAAGCGACAGAGTGAGTGGAAAGGTGTGATATCAAAGTTTCACCCCTAAAATCTCTCAGAGCTCCAGGGGGTGTCTGTGATTTTCCCGTTCAGATTCCCGGTGGGGATTCGGGGTGGATTTTGACAGAACTGAAAGTGTGAATTTCTGTCCTCTCTCTCTCTCTCTCTGCCTTTCCCCAGCTGATTAGAATTAAACTTTACTGTGCGGGGGGTGTGGGCACTCTGCTGGTCTATGGGCAGGGAAGCTGCTGATGTGGCCCTGATAGGTGGGCTCCAGAACCTCTGGTCAAACAGGGAAGCTCATCCACAATGTCCTCCCTGGATGGTCTATCCTGGCTAGCCTCTCCCTCTGCTGCCCCCACTGCAAACCCTCTTGTTGACCAGCCTGAGCTCCTCCCTTGTCACATCCCCTCCTCCTGCTCCTGAGGTTACGGGAATATTGGGCGTATCAGATCCAGAGGTGTTCCAGTGGCCGATCTGTGTCAAGAGGGCAGGCAGTGAGGAGAGAAAATGTGTGCCCCTGGATTTCACCCATATAACTGATGGACAGTGAGCTTCCCAACTCAGGGAAAGAAGCCAGAGTTAGAACAGCAAGGAGCATTGGCATTCCGGGTCTGGAAGAGGGTGGAGAGATAGGGTGGGATAAGACTAGATGGAGATTTGAAGATGAAAACATGCCATCTATTTGGTGAATTCAGAGACAGGCACATAGCTAATGACTCCAGTGGTGAATGAGCAGCACTGAGCTTGATGCTGTGAGCTGGGACTTAATCTGGTGTGATGAATGTAGAAACTGTTATTTCATGATAATAATAATTATTATCTTTATTGTCACAAGTAGGCTTACATTTACACTGTCATGTTGTTTAAAAAACCTGGTTTAAAATACATGCATGCAGTATGTCTGTGAAAGCTGTAATTAAGGAATGGTAAAAAAGGTGATTGAATCCAACCATTTACTTGTTTACAGATGAAGGACTAATGGAATCATGTTTTGATTGCTGGGGATTCCCTGGAGTGTAGAGAATGTATGGGGATGTGGTGTTTCATCCGAGCTAAGGAAGCCATGAAACTCAGCGGGATACAGATGATGTAATTAATGGGAGGTGCCAGGTCTCTCTGTAGTTGCGCAGTTTTAAGCTGAACAGCAGTTTTGCCTAATACTGCTAGTTTGAAGATAAGTGGACTGCATCTGCTCTTGAAAGGATCGCTCTACAAAATTCTTTGCACAGCTGAACAAATTATCTGTTTGTTATCTTTATTCATAAGGGACATTTGAACTGAAAGAAAGTCGCTTATTATCACGTATAGGCTTCATATGAAGTCACTGTGAAAAGCCCCTAGTCACCACATTCCAGCGCCTGTTCGGGGAGGCTGTTACGGGAATCGAACCGTGCTGCTGGCCTGCTTGGTCTGCTTTCAAAGCCAGCGATTTAGCCCTGTGCTAAACAGCCCCTGTACTGGGTTGCTTAATTTTAGTCAATAACAGATACAGATATAAAGTTAAAGTTGTTCCTTTTATTTCAGAACTGTTTAACTATTAATTGTAAAGTTATTTCTTTGATGTTAATGTGGTTCATTCTTTGTTTAAATTAAAGTTTGTTTGAACAGAAAAGGGACCTATTGGTCAGACTATTCACTCCTGGGGTGAAGAATATTTTCCTCACAAATTTACAAATTGAAAAAATTTTTTTGAGGGTCTTGTCCGATACCCTAACAAATGTTGGGATCTGGTTCGGATCCTAACACATGTTGGGGCCTGCTCCGGGCTCTTTACAAATGTTGAGATCTGGTCTGGGATCCTAACAAATAAGTAATAATGATTATATTAACAATCATTATTATTGCCACAAGTAGGCCTACATTAACCCTGCAATGAGGTTACTGTGAAAAGCCCCTAGTCGCTGTATTCCGGCGCCTGTTCGGGTACACAGAGAGAGAGAATTCAGAATGCCCAATTCACCGAACAACATGTTTTTTGGGACTTGTGGTCGGAAACCGGTGGACCCAGAGGAAACCCATCAGACACACACAGAACGTACACACTCAGCACAGACAGTGACCCAAGCCTGGAATTGAACCTGGGACCTTGGAACTGTGAAGCAACAGTGGTACTCACCGTGCGACCGTGCCGCCCACAAATGTTAGGGTCTGGTCTGGGATCTGAACAAATGTTGGGGTCTGCTCCAGGATCCTAACACTGGATGGATTTGAACAGGTGGATTTGAGATGGTTTATGGATTGAGATTAGATGAAGAGTCAGCAGTCGGGGGGACAGATATGTCTGGATGGTTTCTGTGAAGAGAGGATTGATGACAATGGTTTTGAATATTTGAGGAAAGCCCCCAGTGTGTTACCCTCGAGTAAACAATGACAAAATATCGGGGGAGGGAAGAAATAGAAATTAACAGGGGAGGGGGGCATTTAGGAAATATGGAGAGAATGGGAAGATTCTGCAGTGATAGGGATCAGAGAGTAGGAATAGGGAAGTTGGGAATGATGGGGGGAGTTGCAGAGACAGCTGAACATGTGACCTTAAACAAATAAATCTTTAGCTTTTTCAGATCAGAGCGTTTGATAATTTCTTCACTTTGTCCCCAAGGTAACATCAGCGGATACATTCTTCACTGAAACATTTGCAGATATTCACAAACTTCAGACTGGTGTTTAACTTGTTGATGTTTTTCTCTTAAAGGTGCGAATGCTCCAGTCCTTACCCAGTCCCCGAGTCTGGAACGTGTCACAGAGGGTCAGACTGCACGGTTACAGTGCACCATGCGGAACGCCGCAGTGACACACACCGATGTTCACTGGAACCGGGAGCTGCCAGGGAAAGATATGGAGAGGGTTTTAACACATGATATAAAGAACAATACACAACGGAATCCAGGTTTCACTGAGCGTTTCCATCCTTCCCGAGACATGAACAATAAAACCTTCATCCTGACAATCAGCAACGTGCAGCCCAATGACACTGCCGTCTATTACTGCTCCGTGTGGGGAGATATCAGTGGGAATGGATCACAGCTGAGTGTAACCAGTAAGTACATTCACAATGGTATCCTTACATAGAGGGGAATCCTGTAACCAAACCCTCCCAGTGAAGAGGAGAATGGGCTGGGGAATTGCCATTGCGATATTGTAACCCAATATTCCATGGGAATGTGACTCCTCCCTGGGAGCACGGCATTGTCAAATCTTTCTCCTGCACACATATCAGCTGTGAATAGAGGTGATAGCCCCAAAACATTATTTCTGTGATTCAGGGAGGCTTTGGGAATTACAAAAAAGTTACAAATTGGACATTACAAAACATTAATACATGAGTGACCATCGCTGCTGGAGGTACCATAACCTCCCCGAATACATCACCAGTTCATCCCTAACAACATCAGGCCTGTGTACTTTATTAAACAGCCTCCTTAACTTGTCCTACAGGTTTGAAGGACTGTGCCCGTACTGACCGAGCTCTCTCAGCCCCAACACCCTGTTTAAAATTGTCCCAACTCATTCACATTGCCCCTCCTCATCTTTACCAAACTCGGGCAGCGCAGTAGCATTGTGGATAGCACAATTGCTTCACAGCTCCAGGGTCCCAGGTTCGATTCCGGCTTGGGTCATTGTCTGTACGGAGTCTTCACGTTCTTCCCGTGTATGCGTGGGTTTCCTCCGGGTGCTCCGGTTTCCTCCCACAGTCCAAAGATGCGCAGGTTAGATGGATTGGCCATGCTAAATTGCCCTTAGTGTCCAAAGTTGTCTTTGGTGTTGGGTGGGGTTGCTGGGTTGTGGGGATAGGGTGGAGATGTTGACCTTGGGTGTGGTGTTCTTTCCAGGAGCCGGTGCAGACTCGATGGGCCAGGTGGCCTCCTTCTGCACTGCAAATTCCATGAGCCACTTTCCACTTCTTTGTGATAAATTTCATCTGACCTGACTCGACCTATTTCACCGTTCTGTCAATATTCCCCGGAAGCTGACACTGTTCATCTCACTCTTCCCGATATTCCTGAACTTGGAGGGTGCTGTTCACTGGGAAATTCTGCCTCCTGTACTTGAGCCATTTTAAATATTTAAAAATCTTGCTCATGTCTATCATCACACCGAGCCTCCCCCATTGTCTGCCTGTTTCTCTGAGGACATGGTGCTGCACACAGCCTCTGCACACACTGCTGCCATCACTTTAGTCAGGGTGCATGCGGGAGCTGGACATTACTCTCAGATTCGGGTGGGCCTTGTCCCAGCCTTGCCTTGGTATTTTAGGGCAATTACATTGAGCAGCAAAGGAATGAAACAATTGTTTATAAATCACCTATCACAACCTCAGGGTGTCCAAACACGATTCACAGACAATTAAATATATATGAACACAGGAAAATAGGAACGTAGTTTTCCCACCCCCTGAGCTAGTGTGCGGTCAATTCCAGCCTCACTGGACCGGGAGTCACAACACAATTGAAATTAACCAATAATTCTTCAAAAAAATCCCAAACTCTTTGACTGCCCAATAATTACAGTCACCAGGTTTGTAAATCTCAACACATTAATTTTTATTCGTGATAATAACTGTAATTAAATATGCAGCAAGTACAACACTATAATGATTATCTAATTCCTAATCCCCCACTTTAATTCACCTCACCCTCCACACACAGACACGCAAGACAAACAAACACAGAGGGAAAAGAGAGGTGTATAAATAATTGTGACAGTTAAAGGATCAGAGTCCTTGTTGCAGATGGTTCTCTTCTAGCCCACCTTCCTTCAGTCCAGGCTTTCAGTTCGAGCTTCTAGCCCACCTTCCTTCAGTCCAGGCTTTCAGTTCGAGCTTCTAGCTGACCTTTCTTCAGTCCAGGCTTTCAGTTCGAGCTTCTAGCCCATCTTCCTTCAGTCCAGGCTTTCAGTTCGAGCTTCTAGCCCACCTTCCTTCAGTCCAGGCTTTCAGTTCGAGCTTTCTGCTTTCAGTCTCTAAGGGTTTGCACTGTAGATTCATCCAGGTTCTCTGTAGGTTCAGAAATACAGCAGCTATGCAGCATTTCTGGGGAAAGAGAGAGAGAGAGAGAGAGACTGACACAGTTTCTTCTCTGAGTGTTCACAGCCTGATTGTCCTTTCCTTGGTTCTCTGGGAACCATCCCACTCGGATAGGATCCAATCACCGCCTGTCGCCGGGCAGAATACAGCCGTTGCAAATTCATTGGCCACCAAGCAACCAATCAAGCTGAATCCCTCCGACCTCCCTTGGGTGCCAAAATGTCTGCTGTTCAAAGGCTTTCACAATGCACTAAATTGCAAGCACTTCATCTGCTCGACTTAAAGGTACATGTCCATTAAATATCCATGGATTGAAAATGATAGTGGCAAAATAAAAGAAATGGAAAATAAGGGAATCGACAGGAGTGGTCCTTACAATATGATTGGGAGGAGGCCATTCTGCCCCTCAAGCCTATCCAACCATTCAATGAGATCATGGCTGATCTGTGCTAACTCCATATACCTGCCTTTGGCCCATATCCCTTAATAACTTTGCTGAACAGAAATCTATTGCTGATTTAAATTTAACACTGAGCTTGTTTCAACTCCTGTGTGTGGGAAAGAGTTTCAAACCTCGATCACACTTTGAGTGAAGAAATGTTTCCTGACATCTCTCCTGAACGGTTGGGCCCTAATGTCGAGATCATGCTCCCTAAGTTTAGAATCTCCAACCAGTGGGAATAGTTTATCTGTCTTTCCCTGCTTTCTCCTGCTATCGGAATCTCTGCTATAGGGAACACACAAATCCCACACAAACAGCAATGATAGAAATGGGCATATCATCTGGTTTAGGGATCTTTAAATAATGGTGTGGGGTATTTCATCCCAAGCTGCAAGGATGGACTTGGCTTAACCCCACAGTTCAGTGATAGCTCCTCCTAAAGAGCAGCTTCAATACTGGACTGATTGTCTCGATATCTGTGGAACTCTCTGCAGTGGAACCTAATCCATGGCCTCCTAACTCGGAGGTGTGATCACTTCCACGAAGTTACATCTGACACTGTTCATCATGTCCATTGCAATCTGTTTGGAAACTCACATATTAACAACAAGTGATCATATAACTTTATTTAATGAATCGTTAAACTTTGAATGATGGAAAATCTATTTCTTTGCATTGAACTCCATCTGTTTCCTATGCACAGGTCGCTTGGCTGACCCAGCCCTTATTCAGTATCCAAACATCAGCAAGGTGCCAGAGGGTGAGACTGTGGAGTTACAATGTGCCATGTACAATGCCAATGTGAATGACACTGATGTCCACTGGTATAACCAGAGACCCGGGTACGACAGGCAGTGGGCCATCAGCTGGTTTGTAAATGGCACCATCAGCAAGTCCCGGGATTTCCAGGACCGTTTTCAGCATTCCCAGGATTTCAGCAGTAACAGTTACATTCTGACCATTGTGAATGTGACCCTCAATGATACAGCTGTCTATAGCTGCAGCGTGTGGAGCTACATCTGTGGAGCAGGGAGCCAGCTCAATGTCACTGGTAAGTCAATACTGACTCACACTGACAGAGTGACAGTAACAATAACCGGATTGGGAACCTGTTTCACCTCCCACAGCAGAGTAGACACGTGCAAACATACACAGCTACACACAATACTGTAGTGGGCACCGAATGGAGAGTCGGAATGTGGTTTGGAGAGTGCAAAATGCAAGAATTGAACAGTGGGGATATGAGAATGGATCAATAATGTTTCAATGATCCTTGCGAGTGTGTGTTACTGACTAGGTCAACGTTTATTGTCCATCCCTAAATGCCCTTGAGAAGATGGTGGTGAACTGATTTCTTTAACTTCTGCAAGCAGAGACGTTTGATACATCTGAGTGTCTTGTTCAGCTATTTCAGAGAGCAGTTACTATCAATAACATTATTGTGGGTCTGGAGTCACATACAGGCCAGACTGGGTAAGGATGGCAGATTTACTTCACTGAAGGATATCAGCAAACCAGATGGGTCAATATAACAATCTGATAATTTCATTATTACAGTTACTGGGAATAACATTCTTATTGTGAATGTATTTAATTGAATTGAAAATCCTCGGGTGCCCTGGTGGGATTTGACCAATGGAAGAAACAAGAGCAAGTGTTGGACAGACGACCTTCGACCCTGCTCCAGTATTTAATCTGCTCTTGCCAATCCACTCCATTACCCCCACCCTCTCCCCAACTGCTTTGATTCACTCAGGGAACACAAATTGATCAAATTCAGTCCTGAATACACCCAACAACAGGACAGAGCTTCCTGCGATCGAGAATTCCGAAGGTGCACAATTATTTTCCTCCTTATCTCACGGCCAAGCCCATATTCTGAGATGGTGATCCATAATTTGAAACTCCCCAGCCAGGGGAGGCATCCTCCCACCATCTCCCCTGTCACAATCCTCAGGAACTTTCAATGTTTCAGTGAGTTCATCTTTACTTTTTCTCAACTACAGAGAT
This sequence comes from Scyliorhinus canicula, assembly GCF_902713615.1. Classification (NCBI taxonomy): domain Eukaryota; kingdom Metazoa; phylum Chordata; class Chondrichthyes; order Carcharhiniformes; family Scyliorhinidae; genus Scyliorhinus; species Scyliorhinus canicula. Next base: position 310,354,594 of record NC_052146.1, read on the forward strand.
GATAGGATGTGTCTACACAATGGTCAGCCCTCTCTACTCAATGATAGGCCCTGTCTACTCAAGGAAAGGCCCTGTCTAGACAATGATAGGCCCTGTCTACTCAATGATAGGCATTGTCTACTCAATGATAGGCCCTGTCTACTCAATGATAGGCATTGTCTACTAAATGATAGGCACTGTCTATACAATGATAGGCCCTGTCTACTTAATGATAGGCCCTGTCTACTCAGTGATAGGCCCTGTCTTCACAATGATAGGCCCTGTCTACTCAATGATAGGCCCTGTCTTCACAATGATAGGCCCTGTCTACTCAATGATAGGCCCTGTCTTCACAATGATAGGCCCTGTCTACTCAATGATAGGCCCTGTCTACACAATGATAGGCCCTGTCTTCACAATGATAGGCCCTGTCTACTCAATGATAGGCCCTGGGGCAGCAGGGTAGCATGGTGGTTAGCATAAATGCTTCACAGCTCCAGGGTCCCAGGTTCGATTCCCGGCTGGGTCACTGTCTGTGTGGAGTCTGCACGTCCTCCCCCTGTGTGCGTGGGTTTCCTCCGGGTGCTCCGGTTTCCTCCCACAGTCCAAAGATGTGCGGGTTAGGTGGATTGGCCATGCTAAATTGCCTGTAGTGTGCTAATAAAAAAGTAAGGTTAAGGGGGGGGGGGGGGGTTGTTGGGTTACGGGTATAGGGTGGATACGTGGGTTTGAGTAGGGTGATCATGGCTCGGCACAACATTGAGGGCCGAAGGGCCTGTTCTGTGCTGTACTGTTCTAATGATATGCTCTGTCTACACAATGGTAGGCCCTGTCTACTCAATGATAGGCCCTGTCTACACAATGATAGGCCCTGTCTACACAATGATAGGCCCTGTCTACACAATGATAGGCCCTGTCTACTCAATGATAGGCCCTGTCTACTCAATGATAGGCCCTGTCTACACAATGATAGGCCCTGTCTACACAATGATAGGCCCTGTCTACACAATGATAGGCCCTGTCTACTCAATGATAGGCCCTGTCTACACAATGATAGGCCCTGTCTACTCAATGATAGGCCCTGTCTACTCAATGATAGGCCCTGTCTACTCAATGATAGGCCCTGTCTACACAATGATAGGCCCTGTCTACTCAATGATAGGCCCTGCCTACTCAATGATAGGCCCTGTCTACACAATGATAGGCCCTGTCTACTCAATGATAGGCCCTGTCTACTCAATGATAGGCCCTGTCTACACAATGATAGGCCCTGTCTACTCAATGATAGGCCCTGTCTACACAATGATAGGCCCTGTCTACTCAATGATAGGCCCTGTCTACTCAATGATAGGCCCTGTCTACACAATGATAGGCCCTGTCTACTCAATGATAGGCTCTGTCTACTCAATGATAGGCCCTGTCCACACAATGATAGGCCCTGTCTACTCAATGATAGGCCCTGTCTACTCAATGATAGGCCCTGTCTACACAATGATAGGCCCTGTCTACTCAATGATAGGCCCTGTCTACTCAATGATAGGCCCTGTCTACACAATGATAGGCCCTGTCCACTCAAGGAAAGTCCCTCTATACACAATGATAGGCCCTGACTACACAATGATAGGCCCTGTCTACTCAATGATAGGCCCTGTCTACACAATGATAGGCCCTGTCTACTCAATGATAGGCCCTGCCTACTCAATGATAGGCCCTGTCTACAAAATGATCGGCCCTGTCTACTCAATGATAGGCCCTGTCTACACAATGATAGGCCCTGTCTACTCAATGATATGCTCTGCCTACTCAATGATAGGCCCTGTCTACACAATGATAGGCCCTGTCCACTCAAGGAAAGTCCCTGTATACACAATGATAGGCCCTGACTACACAATGATAGGCCCTGTCTACTCAATGATAGGCCCTGTCTACACAATGATCGGCCCTGTCTACACAATGATAGGCCCTGTCTACTCAATGATAGGCCCTGTCTACACAATGATAGGCCCTGTCTACACAATGAAACGCCCTGTCTACACAATGACAGGCCCTGTCTACACAATGATAGGCCCTGTCTACTCAATGATAGGCCCTGTCTACTCAATGATAGGCCCTGTCTCCACAATGATAGGCCCTGTCTACACAATGATAGGCCCAGTCTACACAATGATAGGCCCTGTCTACTCAATGATAGGCCCTGTCTACACAATGATAGGCCCTGTCTACTCAATGATAGGCCCTGTCAACTCAATGATAGGCCCTGCCTACTCAATGATAGGCCCTGTCTACACAATGATAGGCCCTGTCTACTCAATGATAGGCCCTGCCAACTCAATGATAGGCCCTGTCTACACAATGATAGGCCCTGTCTACTCAATGATAGGCTCTGTCTACTCAATGATAGGCCCTGTCTACACAATGATAGGCCCTGTCTACTCAATGATAGGCCCTGTCTACACAATGATAGGCCCTGTCTACTCAATGATAGGCCCTGTCTACTCAATGATAGGCCCTGTCTACACAATGATAGGCCCTGTCTACTCAATGATAGGCCCTGTCTACTCAATGATAGGCCCTGTCCACACAATGATAGGCCCTGTCTACGCAATGATCGGCCCTGTCTACTCAATGATAGGCCCTGTCTACACAATGATCGGCCCTGTCTACTCAATGATAGGCTCTGCCTACTCAATGATAGGCCCTGTCTACACAATGATAGGCCCTGTCCACTCAAGGAAAGTCCCTCTATACACAATGATAGGCCCTGACTACACAATGATAGGCCCTGTCTACTCAATGATAGGCCCTGTCTACACAATGATAGGCCCTGTCTACTCAACGATAGGCCCTGCCTACTCAATGATAGGCCCTGTCTACAAAATGATCGGCCCTGTCTACTCAATGATAGGCCCTGTCTACACAATGATAGGCCCTGTCTACTCAATGATATGCTCTGCCTACTCAATGATAGGCCCTGTCTACACAATGATAGGCCCTGTCCACTCAAGGAAAGTCCCTGTATACACAATGATAGGCCCTGACTACACAATGATAGGCCCTGTCTACTCAATGATAGGCCCTGTCTACACAATGATCGGCCCTGTCTACACAATGATAGGCCCTGTCTACTCAATGATAGGCCCTGTCTACACAATGATAGGCCCTGTCTACACAATGATAGGCCCTGTCCACTCAATGATAGGCCCTGTCTACTCAATGATAGGCCCTGTCTACACAATGATAGGCCCTGTCCAGTCAATGATAGGCCCTGCCTACTCAATGATAGGCCCTGTCTACACAATGATAGGCCGTGTCTACTCAAGGAAAGTCCCTGTATACACAATGATAGGCCCTGACTACACAATGATAGGCCCTGTCTACTCAATGATAGGCCCTGTCTACTCAATGATAGGCCCTGTCTACACAATGATAGGCCCTGTCTACACAATGGTAGGCCCTGTCCACTCAATGATAGGCACTGTCTACTCAATGATAGACCCTGTCTATTCAATGATAGGCTCTGTCTACACAATGATAGGCCCTGTCTACTCAATGATAGGCCCTTTCTACACAATGATAGGCCCGGTCTACACAATGATAGGCCCTGTCCACTCATTGATAGGCTCTGTCCACTCAATGATAATCCCTGTCTACTCAATGATAGGCCAAGTCTACTCAATGATAGGCCCTGACTACTAAATGATAGGTCCTGTTGACACAATGATCAGATCTGTATACTGAATGATAGGCCCTGTCTACTCAATGATAGGCCTTTTCTACACAATGATAGACTCTGTCCACTCAACGATAGGCCCTGTCCACTCAATGATAGGCCCTATCCACAGAAGGATAGGCCATGTCAACACAATGGTAGGCCCTGTCTACTAAATGATAGGCCCTGTCTACTCAATGGTAGGCCCTGTCTACATAATGGTAGGCCCTGTCTACTCAATGATAGGCCCTGTCTACACAATGATAGTCCCTGTCTTCACAATGATAGGCCCTGTCTACACAATGATAGGCCCAGTCAACTCAATGATATGCCCTGTTGACACAATGATCAGCTCTGTATACTCAATGATAGGCCCTGTCTACTCAATAATAGGCCCTGACTACTCAATAATAGGCCCTGTTGACACAATGATCAGCTCTGTATACTCAATGATAGGCCCTGTCTACTCAATAATAGGCCCTGTCCACTCAATGTTATGCCCTGTCTACTCAAAGATAGGCCCTGTCTACACAATGATAGGCCCTGTACACGCAATGATAGGCCCTGTCTACTCAATGATCGGCCCTGTCTTCACAAGGATAGGCCGTGTCCACTCAATGTTATGCCCTGTCTACTCAAAGATAGGCCCTGTCTACACAATGATAGGCCCTGTACACGCAATGATAGGCCCTGTCTACTCAATGATCGGCCCTGTCTTCACAAGGATAGGCCGTGTCTACTCACGGATAGGCCCACCAGACAATGATAGGCCCTGTCCACTAAACAATAGGCTCTGTCCACTCAATGATAGGCCCTGTCTACTCAATGATAGGCCCTGTCTACACAATGATAGGCCCTGTCCGCTCAATGATAGGCCCTATCCACAGAAGGATAGGCCCTGTCTACACAATGGTAGACCCTGTCTACTCAATGATAGGCCCTGTCTACACAATGGTAGGCCCTGACTACACAATGATAGGCCCACTCTACACAATGATAGACCCTGTCTATTCAATGATAGGCCCTGTCTACTCAATGATAGGCCCGGTCTACACAATTATAGGCTCTGTCCACTCATTGATAGGCTCTGTCCACTCAATGATAATCCCTGTCTACTCAATGATAGGCCCTCTCTACTAAATGATAGGCCCTGTTGACACAATGATCAGATCTGTATACTGAATGATAGGCCCTGTCTACTCAATGATAGTCCCTTTCTACACAATGATAGAACCTGTCTACTCAATGATTGGCCCTGTCTATTCAATGATAGGCCCTTTCTACACAATGATAGACCCTGTCTACTCAATGATAGGCCCTGTCTACACAATGATAGGCCCTGTCTACTCAATGATTGGCCCTGTCTACACAATGATATGCCCTGTCTACTCAATGATAGGCCCTGTCTACTCAATGATAGTCCCTTTCTACACAATGATAGAACCTGTCTACTCAATGATAGTCCCTGTATACACAATGATAGGCCCTGTATACACAATGATAGGCCCTGTCTACACAATGATATGCCCTGTCTACTCAATGATAGTCCCTGTATGCACAATGATAGGCCCTGTCTACTCAATGATAGGCCTACCTACACAATGATAGGCCCTGTCCACTAAACAATAGGCCGTGTCCACTCAATGATAGGCCCTGTCTACTCAATGATAGGGTCTGTCTACACAATGATAAGCCCTGTCCGCTCAATTATAGGCCCTCTCTACTCAATGATAGGCCCTGTCTACACAATGGTAGGCCCTGTCTACTCAATGATAGGCCCTGTCTACTCAAGGAAAGGCCCTGTCTAGACAATGATAGGCCCTGTCTACTCAATGATAGGCATTGTCTACTCAATGATAGGCCCTGTCTACTCAATGATAGGCATTGTCTACTAAATGATAGGCACTGTCTATACAATGATAGGCCCTGTCTACTTAATGATAGGCCCTGTCTACTCAGTGATAGGCCCTGTCTTCACAATGATAGGCCCTGTCTACTCAATGATAGGCCCTGTCTTCACAATGATAGGCCCTGTCTACTCAATGATAGGCCCTGTCTTCACAATGATAGGCCCTGTCTACTCAATGATAGGCCCTGTCTACACAATGATAGGCCCTGTCTTCACAATGATAGGCCCTGTCTACTCAATGATAGGCCCTGGGGCAGCAGGGTAGCATGGTGGTTCGCATAAATGCTTCACAGCTCCAGGGTCCCAGGTTCGATTCCCGGCTGGGTCACTGTCTGTGTGGAGTCTGCACGTCCTCCCCCTGTGTGCGTGGGTTTCCTCCGGGTGCTCCGGTTTCCTCCCACAGTCCAAAGATGTGCGGGTTAGGTGGATTGGCCATGCTAAATTGCCTGTAGTGTGCTAATAAAAAAGTAAGGTTAAGGGGGGGGGGGGGGGGGGGGGGGTTGTTGGGTTACGGGTATAGGGTGGATACGTGGGTTTGAGTAGGGTGATCATGGCTCGGCACAACATTGAGGGCCGAAGGGCCTGTTCTGTGCTGTACTGTTCTAATGATATGCTCTGTCTACACAATGGTAGGCCCTGTCTACTCAATGATAGGCCCTGTCTACACAATGAAACGCCCTGTCTACACAATGACAGGCCCTGTCTACACAATGATAGGCCCTGTCTACTCAATGATAGGCCCTGTCTACTCAATGATAGGCCCTGTCTCCACAATGATAGGCCCTGTCTACACAATGATAGGCCCTGTCTACACAATGATAGGCCCTGTCTACTCAATGATAGGCCCTGTCTACACAATGATAGGCCCTGTCTACTCAATGATAGGCCCTGTCAACTCAATGATAGGCCCTGCCAACTCAATGATAGGCCCTGTCTACACAATGATAGGCCCTGTCTACTCAATGATAGGTCCTGCCAACTCAATGATAGGCCCTGTCTACACAATGATAGGCCCTGTCTATTCAATGATAGGCTCTGTCTACTCAATGATAGGCCCTGTCTACACAATGATAGGCCCTGTCTACTCAATGATAGGCCCTGTCTACACAATGATAGGCCCTGTCTACTCAATGATAGGCCCTGTCAACTCAATGATAGGCCCTGTCTACACAATGATAGGCCCTGTCTACTCAATGATAGGCTCTGTCTACTCAATGATAGGCCCTGTCCACACAATGATAGGCCCTGTCTACGCAATGATCGGCCCTGTCTACTCAATGATAGGCCCTGTCTACACAATGATCGGCCCTGTCTACTCAATGATAGGCTCTGCCTACTCAATGATAGGCCCTGTCTACACAATGATAGGCCCTGTCCACTCAAGGAAAGTCCCTCTATACACAATGATAGGCCCTGACTACACAATGATAGGCCCTGTCTACTCAATGATAGGCCCTGTCTACACAATTATAGGCCCTGTCTACTCAATGATAGGCCCTGCCTACTCAATGATAGGCCCTGTCTACAAAATGATCGGCCCTGTCTACTCAATGATAGGCCCTGTCTACACAATGATAGGCCCTGTCTACTCAATGATATGCTCTGCCTACTCAATGATAGGCCCTGTCTACACAATGATAGGCCCTGTCCACTCAAGGAAAGTCCCTGTATACACAATGATAGGCCCTGACTACACAATGATAGGCCCTGTCTACTCAATGATAGGCCCTGTCTACACAATGATCGGCCCTGTCTACACAATGATAGGCCCTGTCTACTCAATGATAGACCCTGTCTACACAATGATAGGCCCTGTCTACACAATGGTAGGCCCTGTCCACTCAATGATAGGCCCTGTCTACTCAATGATAGGCCCTGTCTACACAATGATAGGCCCTGTCCAGTCAATGATAGGCCCTGCCTACTCAATGATAGGCCCTGTCTACACAATGATAGGCCCTGTCTACTCAATGATAGGCTCTGCCTACTCAATGATAGGCCCTGTCTACACAATGATAGGCCGTGTCTACTCAAGGAAAGTCCCTGTATACACAATGATAGGCCCTGACTACACAATGATAGGCCCTGTCTACTCAATGATAGGCCCTGTCTACTCAATGATAGGCCCTGTCTACACAATGATAGGCCCTGTCTACACAATGGTAGGCCCTGTCCACTCAACGATAGGCACTGTCTACTCAATGATAGACCCTGTCTATTCAATGATAGGCTCTGTCTACACAATGATAGGCCCTGTCTACTCAATGATAGGCCCTTTCTACACAATGATAGGCCCGGTCTACACAATGATAGGCCCTGTCCACTCATTGATAGGCTCTGTCCACTCAATGATAATCCCTGTCTACTCAATGATAGGCCAAGTCTACTCAATGATAGGCCCTGACTACTAAATGATAGGTCCTGTTGACACAATGATCAGATCTGTATACTGAATGATAGGCCCTGTCTACTCAATGATAGGCCTTTTCTACACAATGATAGACTCTGTCCACTCAACGATAGGCCCTGTCCACTCAATGATAGGCCCTATCCACAGAAGGATAGGCCATGTCAACACAATGGTAGGCCCTGTCTACTAAATGATAGGCCCTGTCTACACAATGATAGTCCCTGTCTTCACAATGATAGGCCCTGTCTACACAATGATAGGCCCAGTCAACTCAATGATATGCCCTGTTGACACAATGATCAGCTCTGTATACTCAATGATAGGCCCTGTCTACTCAATAATAGGCCCTGACTACTCAATAATAGGCCCTGTTGACACAATGATCAGCTCTGTATACTCAATGATAGGCCCTGTCTACTCAATAATAGGCCCTGTCTACTCAATGATAGGCCCTGTCTACTCAATGAAAGGCGCTTTGTACACAATGATAGGCCCTGTATACGCAATGATAGGCCCTGTCTACACAATGATAGGCCCTGTCTACTCAATGATAGGCCCTGTCTACTCAATGATAGGCCCTGTCTACACAATGATAGGCCCTGTCCACTCAAGGATAGGCCCTGTCCACTCAATGTTATGCCCTGTCTACACAATGATAGGCCCTGTATACGCAATGATAGGCCCTGTCTACACAATGATAGGCCCTGTCTTCACATGGATAGGCCCTGTCCACTCAATGTTATGCCCTGTCTACTCAAAGATAGGCCCTGTCTACACAATGATAGGCCCTGTACACGCAATGATAGGCCCTGTCTACTCAATGATCGGCCCTGTCTTCACAAGGATAGGCCGTGTCTACTCACGGATAGGCCCACCAGACAATGATAGGCCCTGTCCACTAAACAATAGGCTCTGTCCACTCAATGATAGGCCCTGTCTACTCAATGATAGGCCCTGTCTACACAATGATAGGCCCTGTCCGCTCAATGATAGGCCCTATCCACAGAAGGATAGGCCCTGTCTACACAATGGTAGGCCCTGTCTACTCAATGATAGGCCCTGTCTACACAATGATAGGCCCTGTCTACACAATGATAGGCCCTCTCTACACAATGATAGGCCCTGTCTATTCAATGATAGGCCCTGTCTACTCAATGATAGGCCCGGACTACACAATGATAGGCCCTATCCACTCATTGATAGGCCCTGTCCACTCAATGATAGGCCCTGTCTACACAATGATAGGCCCTGTCTACTCAATGATAGGCCCTGTTGACACAATGATCAGATCTGTATACTGAATGATAGGCCCTGTCTACTCAATGATAGTCCCTTTCTACACAATGATAGAACCTGTCTACTCAATGATTGGCCCTGTCTATTCAATGATAGGCCCTTTCTACACAATGATAGACCCTGTCTACTCAATGATAGGTCCTGTCTACACAATGATAGGCCCTGTCTACTCAATGATTGGCCCTGTCTACACAATGATATGCCCTGTCTACTCAATGATAGGCCCTGTCTACTCAATGATAGTCCCTTTCTACACAATGATAGAACCTGTCTACTCAATGATAGTCCCTGTATACACAATGATAGGCCCTGTATACACAATGATAGGCCCTGTCTACACAATGATATGCCCTGTCTACTCAATGATAGTCCCTGTATACACAATGATAGGCCCTGTCTACTCAATGATAGGCCTACCTACACAATGATAGGCCCTGTCCACTAAACAATAGGCCGTGTCCACTCAATGATAGGCCCTGTCTACTCAATGATAGGGTCTGTCTACACAATGATAAGCCCTGTCCGCTCAATTATAGGCCCTCTCTACTCAATGATAGGCCCTGTCTACACAATGGTAGGCCCTGTCTACTCAATGATAGGCCCTGTCTACTCAATGATAGGCCCTGTCAACACAATGATAGGCCCTGTCTATTCAATGATAGGCCCTGTCTACACAATGATAGGCCCTGTCTACTCAATGATCGGCCCTGTCTACTCAATGATCGGCCCTGTCTACTCAATGATAGACCCTGTCTACAAAATGATAGGCCCTGTCTGCATAACGATAGGCCCTGTCCACTCAATGATAGGCCCTGTCTACTCAATGATAGGCCCTGTCTGCACAATGATAATCCCTGTCCACGCAATGATAGGCCCTGTCTACTCAATGATAGGCCCACCTACACAATGATAGGCCTTGTCCACTAAACAATAGGCCCTGTCCGATCAATGATAGGCCCTGTCTACACAATGATAGGCCCTGTTTACTCAATGATAGGCCCTGTCTACTCAATGATAGGCCCTGTCTACTCAATGATAGGCCCTGTCTACACAATGATAGGCCCTGTCCGCTCAATGATAGGCCCTATCCACAGAAGGATAGGCCCTGTCTACACAATGGTAGGCCCTGTCTACTCAATGATAGGCCCTGTCTACACAATGGTAGGCCCTGACTACACAATGATAGGCCCACTCTACACAATGATAGACCCTGTCTATTCAATGATAGGCCCTGTCTACTCAATGATAGGCCCGGTCTACACAATTATAGGCTCTGTCCACTCATTGATAGGCTCTGTCCACTCAATGATAATCCCTGTCTACTCAATGATAGGCCCTCTCTACTAAATGATAGGCCCTGTTGACACAATGATCAGATCTGTATACTGAATGATAGGCCCTGTCTACTCAATGATAGTCCCTTTCTACACAATGATAGAACCTGTCTACTCAATGATTGGCCCTGTCTATTCAATGATAGGTCCTGTCTACACAATGATAGGCCCTGTCTACTCAATGATTGGCCCTGTCTACACAATGATATGCCCTGTCTACTCAATGATAGGCCCTGTCTACTCAATGATAGTCCCTTTCTACACAATGATAGAACCTGTCTACTCAATGATAGTCCCTGTATACACAATGATAGGCCCTGTATACACAATGATAGGCCCTGTCTACACAATGATATGCCCTGTCTACTCAATGATAGTCCCTGTATACACAATGATAGGCCCTGTCTACTCAATGATAGGCCTACCTACACAATGATAGGCCCTGTCCACTAAACAATAGGCCGTGTCCACTCAATGATAGGCCCTGTCTACTCAATGATAGGGTCTGTCTACACAATGATAAGCCCTGTCCGCTCAATTATAGGCCCTCTCTACTCAATGATAGGCCCTGTCTACACAATGGTAGGCCCTGTCTACTCAATGATAGGCCCTGTCTACTCAATGATGGGCCCTGTCAACACAATGATAGGCCCTGTCTATTCAATGATAGGCCCTGTCTACACAATGGTAGGCCCTGTCTACTCAATGATCGGCCCTGTCTACTCAATGATCGGCCCTGTCTACTCAATGATAGACCCTGTCTACAAAATGATAGGCCCTGTCTGCATAACGATAGGCCCTGTCCACTCAATGATAGGCCCTGTCTTCTCAATGATAGGCCCTGTCTACACAATGATAATCCCTGTCCACGCAATGATAGGCCCTGTCTACTCAATGATAGGCCCACCTACACAATGATAGGCCTTGTCCACTAAACAATAGGCCCTGTCCGCTCAATGATAGGCCCTGTCTACACAATGATAGGCCCTGTTTACTCAATGATAGGCCCTGTCTACTCAATGATAGGCCCAGTCTACACAATGGTAGGCCCTGTCGTCTCAATGATAGGCCCTGTCTACACAATGATAGGCCCTGTCTACACAATGATAGGCCCTGTCTACACAATGATAGGCCCTTTCTACTCAATGATAGGCCCTATCTACTTAATGATAGGCCCTGTCTACACAATGATAGGCCTTGTCTACTCAATGATTGACCCTGTCTACACAATGTTAGGCCCTGTCTACTCAATGATAGGCCCTGTCTACTCAATGATAGGCCCTGCCTACTCAATGATAGGCCCTGTCTACACAATGATAGGCCAGGCTTACACAATGATAGGCCCTGTCTACTCAATGATAGGCCCTGTCTACTCAATGATAGGCCCTGCCTACTCAATGATAGGCCCTGTCCACTCATTGATAGGCCCTGTCTATTCAATGATAGGCCCTGTCTAATCAATGATAGGCTCTGTCTACTCAATGATAGGCCCTGTCTACTCAATGATAGGCCCTGTCTACTCAATGATAGGCCCTGTCTACTCAATGATAGGCCCTGTCTAATCAATGATAGGCTCTGTCTACTCAATGATAGGCCCTGTCTACTCAATGATAGGCCCTGTCTACTCAATGATCAGGAAAGTACGGTGATTGTTTAATTTCAGCTGTGAGGATAATTTCCAGATTCTGATCCATGCGGATCTGTAATTCACGCTCCCGAAACATCTTTTGGGAAGTGCTATTAATGTAGATTACATTGATTTTAGAAAGACACATGGCAGAACAAGCAGTTAATCAGAAAGACCCAAGATTATGCTTCATAAAATCATAGAATCCGTCCAGCGCAGATGGAGGCCATTTCGCCCATCAAGTCTGCACCGACCCTTCAAATGAGAACTCTACTCCTGTCCAATCCTATCCCCATAACCTAATTGTCCTTCCTTAATTGTCCTTGAGGTGATGGTGGTGAGCTGCCTTTTTGAACCCGCTGCCGTGCCTGTAATGTAGGTACATCCACATAGAAGTTAGAGAGGAAGCTCCAGGATTTTGACCCAGCGACAGTGAAGGAACAGATACATTTCCAATCAGGATGATGAGTGATTTGGAAAGTCAGGATGGTGAGTGATTTGGAAAGTTAGGATGGTGAGTGCCTTGGAGGGCAGCTTGCAGATTCTGTTGTTTCCAAGTGTCTGCTGCCTTTGTCCTTCTAGATGGTAGAGTTTTGAAATTGCTGCCAAAGGAGGCTTGATGAGTTTCAGCAGTGTATCTTCTATTGTGATCCTGGACCACACTCTCACAGTGGCTGGGACATGGGACAGAACCCCCAATGTTTTATTTAAATTGTGTAAGAGTGTGAGGAAAGGACACCTCACTCCAGGAGGGATTTCATGAAGAAATAGGGACATATTAAACAAACCTCATTACTAACACAGTATTAAAATCTCTTTCACATCAGACCAGAAAATAGTTTACAATTACCCCTTAAACAATACTACTCAATACAGTGAATACAGTAACCCTTAACTGCTATCTTTTTTCCCACTCAAACAACAAGAAAAAAAACATCTCAGCTCTCAATCTACGTTCATCACCTTTAGCTCTCAGGAATACCTGCTTTACAGGTATGTACTGTGATAAAGGTGTCTTGACACTGCTTTAAAGGTAAGATCTGACTCCTGTCAGACCCATGCAGAAACTCTGGCTCAATCTCTTCAGAAGCTGTTTCAGCTGGTTTTTTCACCTTCCAACTGCACTGCTCTCTGCCTGCAGACTTATCTTTTAACTGAACTGCAGAGAGCAAACTGCTTAACTTCTGGTCACAGCTTCAGCTCGAACTCCACTGACCTGCATTCCCTGCAAAATGTCTGATACCTCAGCTCCACCCAGTAACGACATCATCTTTTCAAGCTGAAATCTAATGACCTCCACAGGGAACCTCCTTCATCCAAACAAAACTGCATTAGCCCAAGCTTTTTGCAATGATTTAATTGCAGCCCTGGCTCCCAAAACCTGTGTTACCTTTCAAACGATGATTTATTTTGAAACATGCTGACAGCAGTCACACATTCTATCCCAGGCTTATAACCCTTACTCCACCAAGTACATATAATACAATATATCAGAAATTCCTACATTCGTCACACTTGTAGATGGTACACACAGCTGTTACATGCTTTGATGGTGGAGGGACTGAATGTTTAAGGAGGTGGATGGGGTGCCGATCAAGTGCGCTGTTTTGTCCTGGATGGTGTTGAGCCAATTTTGTGTTGTTGGAGCTGCAGTCATTCAGACAAGTGGAGAGCATTACTCTCCTGACTGGATGGTGGACAGGCTTTGGAGAATCAGGAGGTGAGTTACTTGCTGCAGGATTCCTCGCCTCTGACCTGCTCTTGTAGCCACAGTATTTATATGTTTAATCCAGTTCAGTTTCTGGTTAAGGGTAACCCCCAGGATGTTGATACTGAAGGATTCAGCGATGGTAATGTCTTTGACTGTCAAGGGATGATGTTTAGATTCTCTTTTGTTGAAGATGATCATTGCCTGGCACTTGAGTATTATGAACGTTGTTTTCAACTTGTAAAGCTACCCTGAATGTTGTGCAGGTCTTTATGCATAGGGAGTCAAAGTGCTTCAGTATCTGAGGAGTTGTGAATGGTGTTGAACATTGTGCAGTCATTGGCGAAATCCCCACTTCTGACCTTACGATGGAAGGAAGGTCATTGATGATGTAGCTGGAGATGGTTGGGCCGAGGACACTACCCTGAGGAATTCCTACAGTGATGTCCTGGGACTGAGATGATTGACCCCCAACAACCACAACCATCTTCCTTTGTGCCGGGTATGAGCCCAACCAATGGAGAAGGAGAGTAACAGCTTTTGACACCAAGAGAACATTTGACTGAGTTTGGCCTCAATGAACCCGAACAAAACTGGAATCAATCAGGAAGAAAGGGTAAGGTGAAAAGCCTGTGATAGATTCACGATACATGGGCTGTGGAAAGAGATTAACTGGCTGTGTGGAGTCAGAGTTGGAGGAGAGTATACACAGGCTTTGGAAGGATGGATAGATTCCATGATAGATTTAAACCATTGTTGATTGTCCGAGCAGCCTCGCACACACCCATTCCCACCGTCACATCTTCCAATGTCAGATGGAAAGTGCATGTTTCAGCATGTTTGTGAAAGTGAACTCTCGGAAAGTGATGGTTTGGGATGGGGTCCCTGGTCATGCAGTCAGATCCTGCACAGACCAATTGGCAGATGTGTTCATAAACATCTTTAACCTCTCCCTACTCTTTTCCTGCTTCAAGAAGACCACCATCATATCGGTGGCAAAGAAGAACTAAGTAACGTGCCTCAACAACAAGCGAACCCGCATCTCATCCACTGACTCTGTCTACACCTCCTGCTGCCTTGGGAAAGCGGGCAGCATAATCAAAGACCCCTCCCATCCGGCATATTCACTTTTCCAACTTCTTCCATCGGGTAGGAGATGCAAAGTCTGAGAACACGAACTAACAGATTCAAAAACAGCTTCTTCCCGCTGTTACCAGACACCCAAATGACCCTCTTATGGACTGATCTGACCTCATCCCACATCTTCTCTACTGAGTAGTACTGCACTCCTGTATGCTTCACCCGATGCCTGAGTCTATGTATTTACATTGCGTATTTATACAAAGAACAAGAAATTACAGCACAGGAACAGGCCCTTCAGCCCTCCAAGCCTGTACCGACCATGCTGCCCGTGTGAACTAAATCCCCCCCACCGCTCCGGGGACCATATCCCTCTTTTCCAATCTAATTCATGCATTTGTCAAGACGCCTCTTAAAAGTCACCATTGTATCTGCTTCCACTACCTCCCCCAGGAGCGAGTTTCAGGCTCCCACCACCCTCTGTGTAAAAACCCTGACTAATACATCTCCTTTAAACCTTGCCCCTCGCACCTTAAACCTATGCCCCCTAATTATTGACTCTTCCACACTGGGAAAAAGCTTCTGACTATCCACTCTGTCCATGCCCCTCATAATCTTGTAGTATTCAATCAGCTCGCCCCACAACCTCCGTCATTCCAGTGGGAACAAACCATGTTTAATCAACCTCTCCTCATAGCTAATGCCCTCCATACCCAGTAACATCCTGGTAAATTTTTTCTGTGCCCTCTCCAAAGCCTCCACATCCTTATGGAGGTGTGGTGATCAGAATTAAACACTATATTCGAAGTTCAGCCTACCTAAGGTTCTGTGAAGCTGCAACACGGCTTGCCAATTTTAAACTCAATTCTCCGACCAATGCCTTCTTGACTACCTTCTCCACCTGCGTTGCCACTTTCAGTGGCCTGTATACCTGTACACACCTCAGCCTGCCAATACTCTTAAGGGTTCTGCCATTTACTGTATATTTCCCATCTGTATTCGTTCTTCCAAAATGCATTCCCTCACATTTGTCTGGATTAAACTCCATCTGCCATCTCTCCACCCAAGTCTCCAACCGATCTATATCCTGCTGTATCCTCTGACGATCCTCATCGCTGTCCGCAATTCCACCAATCTTTGTGCCGTCTGCAAACTTACTAATCAAACCAGTTACATTTTCCTCCAAATCATTTATATATATTACAAACATATGTATGCCCTTTGTTTCTCATGTACGGAATGATATGTCTGGACTTTGAGGAGAACAATACTTTTCACTGCACCTCGGTACACGTGACAATAAACAAATCCAATCCAATCCAATCCAGTCCAAGATTGGGTCCAGTTTCGCAAAGGAATATAATAGAGGGGTGATCCACAATGAAGTCAACAGGAAATGAATGTCCTCATAAGAACATAAGAACATAAGAACTAGGAGCAGGAGTAGGCCATCTAGCCCCTCGAGCCTGCTCCGCCATTCAATGAGATCATGGCTGATCTTTTGTGGACTCAGCTCCACTTTCCGGCCCGAACACCATAACCCTTAATCCCTTTATTCTTCAAAAAACTATCTATCTTTACCTTAAAAACATTTAATGAAGGAGCCTCAACTGCTTCACTGGGCAAGGAATTCCATAGATTCACAACCCTTTGGGTGAAGAAGTTCCTCCGAAACTCAGTCCTAAATCTACGTCCGCTTATTTTGAGGCTATGCCCCCTAGTTCTGCTTTCACCCGCCAGTGGAAACAACCTGCCCGCATCTATCCTATCTATTCCCTTCATAAATGTATATGTTTCTATAAGATCCCCCCCCCCCCCCCCCCCCCCCCCCCCCCGCCCCCTGCATCCTTCTAAATTCCAACGAGTACAGTCCCAGTCTACTCAACTTCTCCTCATAATCCAACCCCTTCAGTTCTGGGATTAACCTAGTGAATCTCCTCTGCACACCCTCCAGCGCCAGTACGTCCTTTCTCAAGTAAGGAGACTATGTTGTTCAGTGTTTTTATTTCTCTGCTTATCAATGGTAATTTTTTTCAATCCCATTTCCTAACTGAGAATGATGACCTAACTTTAATTATTTTTTGAAATATTTAATCTCAATCAACAGTTAATTTCTAATGTGAGGGAAGATAATAGAAATATTCCCTAATTGCTGAACTCTGAATGGAAATGTCAGGGTGCAGAACATTAGAAAATTATCTCATGCTTCAATCTAAGATATTATGTCAATGCTGCTGCTGTATTATTGTATCCTTTACTGATATAATCTATGCTGTACGATCTTTCCACTGAAACATTCAGGACAATTTGAAGATTGCAGATTGGTTCACAGACTTCGGGGCTGGTTTAGCACAGTGGGCTAAACAGCTGGCTTCTAATGCAGAATAAGGCAGAAGCACGGGTTCAGTTCCTATACCGGCCTCCCTTAACAGGCACTGGAATGTGGCGATAGGGGCTTTTCAAAGTAACTTCATTGAAGGCTACTTGTGACAATAAGCGATTATTATTATTATATTGTCGGCATATTTTTCTAGATGCGAATGCTCCAGTCCTTATCCAATCTCCGAGTCTGGAACGTGTCACAGAGGGTCAGACTGCACGGTTACAGTGCACCATGCAGAACGCCGCAGTGACACACACCGATGTCCACTGGAACCGGGAGCTGCCAGGGAAAGATATGGAGAGGGTTTTAACACATGATATAAAGAACAACATACAATGGAGTCCAGGTTTCACTGAGCGTTTCCATCCTTCCCGAGACACGGCCAATAAAACCTTCATCCTGACAATCAGCAACGTGCAGCCCAATGACACTGCCGTCTATTACTGCTCCGTGTGGGGAGATATCAGTGGGAATGGATCACAGCTGAATGTAACCAGTAAGTACAGTTTCCATGATTCTAACTGATCTCAAATAGTGTGTTGGTGGACAGGCTGGGATTCGGGAAATAGGTTTGTGTGTTTGGATTGTGTATTGATGACTTCAAGAATCTCAAACAAATTGAACCATCTCCTTTTCACCAGCTTTTCAGGGCTTCAGACTGATGATGAAACCAATATTTGTAAATGTTGTCCCCTCCTCATTGGACAGACAATTGTGACAGGGTGACAGATATACCAACTATCTCCATTCATTCCCACCATTCCCCATCACTCCTCCTTTGAATTCCCTCTCGCACTCTGCCCTCTGCCCTCTGCCCTCTGACCTCAGCCTCACACATTGTTTCAATGACAACGTGAGGAAAAGCATCTCAACGTTTGCTTCAGAATGTTCTAGCTTTCCAAACACATGCTGAACTCAGTGATTTCAGATCAACTTCACTGCACCCATTTCCTCCGATGGTCAGTGCTGGGAATGGGTCTGTTGTCCATTCACATGACACAGTGTGGGGGCTGTTGTACAACAGGCCCCTGACTCTGAACAATAGACAACCTGTTGCTCGTTTTACTGGAGTGTATTAACACGCCTCCGTTTAAAGGCCATGTGCTTAACATTACAATGGCTCTGTGTATGTAATTATGCTCAGGAGTCGCCAGGTGCCGTATTTAGACACCGTCACGAGTATATCAAGGTCAGGTTCAAAGTAATAAATCTGTACACCGATTAGTAAGTTCAAACGATTGGTGTTTATTATAACAAATATAATAAATACACATGCATACGCGAAAGAGACTAACTTACTTCTAATACTAAACAACTAAATACTTATCTAGACAGGAACAGGCAAGGTCAGGGAGCAAGGCCTTCATCCCGTTCTTGGTCTGCAACTCTCTGAGTCTTAAAGTTGTCAGGATCTAGCAAGGTCTGGATCACGTAGCGATCGTTGTATTGGCACTTACAGTTCGATGGCTGATGGCTCAACAGCTGGTGATGGAACTGGAGTCAGGATGCGATGTAGCAGCAAAGCAGAGCAGAGCCGGAGCAACAAAACAGACCGAACCATGTGCGGGGTCTACTCTTATAGTTCCTAGAAGTCCATGCCCCCTTGGGGCGGTCCTTTTACCTGCCAGGTATCGATTGGGCCTTTCCCAATCGATATCTTCCAAACCCCCCAATCTGAGGGTCGTTCCTCGATGGGTGGGGCGGTCCCTACGGCTCTTTGTGTTGGTTGCTGTGGCGCCATTCTGTCTGGGCGTCTACTCAAAAGTATCCATTAATACTTAAATGTTTCTATTGTGCGGGGTCTGGATCTGGATCACCTCATTACTATGCAGCTCTGTTTCCATTTGCACCTTTGGCTGAAACTCTGCACCTGGCCAAAAACTGGTTTCTGTACGTGCAGAATGCAAATTAGTCTTCTGCAAACTCCTTGTCCTCACTAAGACTGTTTTTCCCTGCAGCCTTAGCAGTTCTCCATTTTGTAGCCCTGTGTCCATCCTAGATGGCTACAACCCCCCACTGGCCCTGACAGAGAGGTTAATGGACCCTCTACCCTGCCAGCCCTGCTACCCACACATTTAACCTCTCACCGTTCATAAACCACCTTTCTTGACATGCACTTATTTACTTTTATTCTGCTTGAGAAAGGTTCTGCAAAATGAAGCTCATTAATCTCTAAATATATTCCAGCAGTACCATACAATATCCGTGTGGATTTGTCTTTTTGTGTGTGTTCAAACCTCGGCCAATTTCTGATTCCTGGTATCACGTTAATGATTGTGGTTCAATCAGATCATCAGACTTTTCAGGAACAGCTGTTGTGGTCAACAAGCTTCCCATTGGGAAAGAGTTACTCAGACTGGAAACGTTAGCTCCTTTCTCTCTCCACAGATGCTGCCAGACCTGCTGAGATTGTCCAGTATTTCCTGTTTTTGTGTCAGATTCCAGCATCTGCAGTAATTTGCTTTCATTTTAACTTTCCCGTTGGATCCATTCACTTCCCGAGTTACCAAGAAACATTTCTCTCTGCTTAAATACATCTCCTGTTCCACAGAATCTATTCCATGGGCGGAATTCTCCGGAATTTTCCAACACTGAAATCGAGAATGGCGACTGGGCGGAGAATGGTTCCCGCCGACAGAATTGGGACAGGCGCCGGTTTGACGCTGGCTCCCGAATCATCGGGACGCATGGGCGCACAGTCACAACGCCATCGCTGTGTCATCAGCCGGCCCACTGGCGATGCTCCGCCTCCGATGGGCCGAGTTCCCGACGGAGTGGGCCGCGTGTGGTCCCAGCGATCAGGAACCTGGCGTGCTGGCTGCGGACAGCCTCTCAGCATTGTCCTTGTTAAACCCCTTAAGAATAAGATTCACTGAGATCACCTTTCATTCTTCCAACTTCCTACAAGTAGCATCACAACAACCAGATTAACCTTTGCTGCAAAGACAATCCCTCCAACTCGTGTCAACCTTCCCTGAGCCGCCTCCAATGGAATAATGTCTTCACTTAAATAAGGGACCAAAACTGTTCCCAACTCTCCAGATGTGGTCTCACCAGCACCTTAGACAGTTGCAGCAAAGCTTCCTGACTCTTATACTCCAACCCCAGTGAAATCACCGGCAACATTCCATTACCCTTCCTGATTACCTGCTGCCCCTGTCTGCTAGCTTTTAGTGTTTCGTGCACAAGTCCTCCAATGTCCCTTCGTGTTGCAGCTTTCTGCAGCATCTTACATTTAAATAATACATAAGAACATAAGAACTAGGAGCAGGAGTAGGCCACCTGGCCCCTCGAGCCTGCTCCGCCATTCAATGAGATCATGGCTGATCATTTGTGGACTCAGCTCCACTTTCCGGCTCGAACACCATAACCCTTAATCCCTTTATTCTTCAAAAAACTATCTATCTTTACCTTAAAGACATTTAATGAAGGAGCCTCAACTGCTTCACTGGGCAAAGAATTCCATAGATTCACAACCCTTTGGGTGAAGAAGTTCCTCCGAAACTCAGTCCTAAATCTACGTCCCCTTATTTTGAGGCTATGCCCCCTAGTTCTGCTTTCACCCGCCAGTGGAAACAACCTGCCCGCATCTATCCTATCTATTCCCTTCATAAATTTATATGTTTCTATAAGATCCCCCCCCCGCATCCTTCTAAATTCCAACGAGTACAGTCCCAGTCTACTCAACCTCTCCTCATAATCCAACCCCTTCAGCTCTGGAATTAACCTAGTGAATCTCCTCTGCACACACTCCAGTGCCAGTACGTCCTTTCTCAAGTAAGGAGACCAAAACTGAACACAAAAGTCCAGGTGTGGCCTCACTAACACCTTATACAATTGCAGCATAACCTCCCTAGTCTTAAACTCCATCCCTCTAGCAATGAAGGACAACATTCCATTTGCCTTCTTAATCACCTTGCACCTGTAAACCAACTTTCTGTGACTCATGCACTAACACACCCAGGTCTCTCTGCACAGCAACATGCTTTAATATTTTATCATTTAAATAATAATCCCGTTTGCTGTTATTCCTACCAAAATGGATAACCTCACATTTGTCAACATTGTATTCCATCTGCCAGACCCTAGCCCATTCCTCTGCAGATTTCCAGTATCCTCTGCACTTTTCGCTTTACCACTTATCTTAGTGTCATCTGCAAACTTGGACACATTGCCCTTGGTCCCCAACTCCAAATCATCGATGTAAATTGTGAACAATTGTGCGCCCAACACTGATCCCTGAGGGACACCACTTGCTACTGATTGCCAACCAGAGAAACACCCATTAATCCCCACTCTTTGCTTTCTATTAATTAACCAATCCTCTATCCATGCTACTACTTTATCCTTAATGCCATGCA
The DNA here is from genome assembly GCF_902713615.1 of Scyliorhinus canicula. NCBI lineage: Eukaryota > Metazoa > Chordata > Chondrichthyes > Carcharhiniformes > Scyliorhinidae > Scyliorhinus > Scyliorhinus canicula. The sequence continues at coordinate 310,376,390 of NC_052146.1, forward strand.
TCTTTATCTCATACAGCAACCTTTTGTGTGGCACCTTGTCAAAGGCTTTCATGAAATCCAGATATACCACATCCATTGGCTCCCCGTTATCTACTGCACTGGTAATGTCCTCAAAAAATTCCACTAAGTTAGTTAGGCACGACCTGCTCTTTATGAACCCATGCTGCGTCTGCCCAATGGGACAATTTCTATCCAGATGCCTCGCTATTTCTTCCTTGATGATAGATTCCAGCATCTTCCCTACTACTGAAGTTAAGATAACTGGCCTATAATTACCCGCTCTCTGCCTACCTCCTTTTTTAAACAGTGGTGTCACGTTTGCTAATTTCCAATCCACCGGGACCACCCCAGAGTCCAGTAAATTTTGGTAAATTATCAGTAGTGCATTTGCAATTTTCCTAGCCATCTCTTTTAGCTCTGGGATGCATTCCATCAGGGCCAGGAGACTTGTCTACCTTTAGCCCCATTAGCTTGCCCATCACTCCCTCCTTAGTGATAACAATCCTCTCAAGGTCCTCACCTGTCATAGCCTCATTTCTATCAGTCACTGGTATGTTATTTGTGTCTCCCACTGTGAAGACCGACCCAAAAAACCTGTTCAGTTCCTCAGCCATTTCCTCATCTCCCATTATTAAAACTCCCTTCTCATCCTCTAAAGGACCAATATTTACCTTAGCCACTCTTTTTTGTTTTATATATTTGTAGAAACTTTTACTGTCTGCTTTTTTATTTTTTCTTTCTCTTTCTCCCTTCCAAAATGAACAACTCTACATTTTCCCACATTGTACTCCATTTGCCAACCTTTTTCCCACTGAATTAACCGATCGATATCTCTTTGCAAACTGTGTCTCTCCCACAACTTGCCTTTCCACCTATTTTTGTGTCATCTGCAAATTGTGCGACAGTACATTCACTTCCTTCCTCTAAGTCACTGCTATATATTGTAAACAGTGTCGGTCCCAGCACTGATCCCTGTGGGACCCACTGGTTACAGGTCACCAACCTGAAAAAGATCCCCTTATCCCCACTCCCTGTTTCCTGCCCATTAGCCAATTCTCTCTCCATGTCTATATCCCACCTCCAACACCATGGCCTCTTATCTTATAACTTAACCTTTTGTGAGGTATCTTGTCAAACACATTCTGGAATTTCGAATATAAAACATCCACTGATTCCATTCTCTCCACTCTGATTGGGACTTCCTCAAAAACTCTAATAAATGAGTCAGCCCCGATTTCCCTTTCCTGAAGCCTCGCTGATTCTGCTCCATTAGATTAGGATTTTACAAATGTGCTGCTATTACTTCCTTAATCATTGATTCCAACATTTCTCCACCAATCACCGTCAGGCTAATTGGCCGATAGTTCCCGCTTTGTGCTTCCCGCCCTTTTTGAATCGAGGTGTCACATTGGCAGATTCCCAATCCTCTGATATTTCTCCAGAATGGAAACATTTTTGGAAAGTTACAGCCGATGTATCCGCGATCTCTGTGGCAACTTCTTTCCGAATCCGAGGATGAAGCCATTAGGGTGAGGGGCATTTATCTGTCTCTGGCCCCATTAGGGTGAGGGGCATTTATCTGTCTCTGGCCCCATTAGGGTGAGGGGCATTTATCTGTCTCTGGCCCCATTAGGGTGAGGGGCATTTATCTGTCTCTGGCCCCATTAGGGTGAGGGGCATTTATCTGTCACTGGCCCCATTAGGGTGAGGGGCATTTATCTGTCTCTGGCCCCATTAGTTTGTCTAATACTATAGTATCTTCGAAAGGTCAAACATCCCTGGAAATAAAGTTCCCAGTGTTGATCTCCTTGTAACCATGTCTCCGGAATGACTATGAGATCATAACCATTTACCTTGATTTGCTCCATCAGTTTGTCTACCTTATTCCCAATGCTTCGTCCATTAAAATACCCAGGTGTAACCCGTCCAGTTTTTCCAGGTCCCACTTCCCCCAGAACCGGTCCCAATGCCCCAGGAATCTGAAACCCTCCCTCTCACCCCATCCCTTCATCTCCGTATTTATCCGCTCCATCCTGCTATTTCTACTCTGACCACCAGGTGGCACTGGGAGTAATCCTGAGATCACTATCTTTGAGGTCCGAGTTCTCATCTTCCTTCCTAACTCCCTGTATTCTGTTCTCAGGATCTTATCCCTTTTTTTTACCGATGTCTGTGGTACCGATGTGACCACGACTACCGGCTGTTCACCCTCCCCCTCCGGAATGTCCTGTACCCGCTCCAAGACATCCTTAACCCAAGCACCAGGGAGGCAACATACCATCCTGGAGTCTCGTTTGCGGCCACAGAAACAGCTGTCTAGTCCCCTTACAATTAAATCCCCGATAACAATTGCACTGACACACTTGTTACCTCTCCCCTCTACAGCAGAACTAACCGTGGAGCCATGGGTTAGGCTGCTGCTGCTTTCCCCTGAGAGGCCATTCCCCTCAACAGTATCCAAAGTGGGATGTCTGTTTTGCAGGGGAATGGTCACAGGAAATTCCTGCACTTCCTGCCTCGCTCTCTTGCTCTGTCTGCTGGTCACCCATTCCCTTCCTGCCTGTGGAGTCTGAGCCTGCGGTGTGACCACCTCTCTATACGTGCTATCCATGACACTCTCTGCCTAGCGGATAATCCACAGTGTTGCCAGCTGCTGCTCCAGCTCAGAAACCCGGGCTTCCAGGAGCTGCAGCTGGAGACACTTTCCATGTACGTGCTGGCCCCGGGCACTGGAAATGTTCCCAGCTTCCCACATGGAGCATGAGGAGCAAAGCACAGCTTTGAGCTCTCGTGCCTTTAAATTAAACATTGGGAAGATGCTTATATCAGATAATATCAATTATTCTGGAGCCCTTCTTTCCTGGTCCTCGTTACTATGGAATGGAGCCCTTACAAACTACAGACCACAAAATAGTACCGGACAAGCTATAGGTGATGAAAGTAGTTAATACTTAGCCAGCTCTCCCCCCTACTAACCAATCAGCTCCCTCCCTTGTAACCTTTACTCCTGCATTGTGGCAAGTCCACTCTCTGAAGAGTGAAAAAGTTGGAAAGCCAAAGACGACTCCTTGGCCCTCTGCACCGAATTTCCATCTGCACTGAATTCCCGATAACTCCATTCACTCGGGCTGTGTCTGACTCAGGAGGTGTTAGCTGCAGCTCAAGCACAAAGCTCAGTGATATGCTGGCCCTGTTCAGACTGTGGTCAATGGTAACCCCCAGAATGTTGATAGTGGGGGGATTGAGTGAAGTTAATGTCAGGGATGGGCTGGTTACAAATATCCAGGAAAAGCCCAGTGACTCCCACAGCCGACCCCACTACAATTCCTGACATTGTTCCCAGCAGTGATGGGAAAAGGCCCTGAAATGGGTATTGGTTTGATCCCCGCGCGGGCAGTCCCCCCCACCCCCCCACCCCCCGTTACCTCTCGGCCTCCCTCAATCATGCAGCTACCCTTGTTTCTGAAGGACAGGAACTCAAATCTTCTTCTTCATTTTACTGATGTTAAACTTCACAAAAACTCTTGATATTTTCCAGAACATCCTGAAAACCAGTTGCCGCCTCTCACGGGTATTATAACCGGCACCCTGGCATTCGCCCTCTTGCTCGGCATATTTATCATCACAATACTGTGCGTGAAAAAATGGGCATGTTTGCAAAGCAGGTTAAAGCCAGAAAGGTAAATGGAATAGAATTTGCTGTCTGTTGTGATGATCATGTCGCATTGAGGTGATGTGGAGGGATGGAATCAGCCAATGGGTAAGGGTGAGGAAGCTTTGATTGAAATGATTCTCCCTCCCTGCACAGATACAGAGAGAAGCATAAAGAGTGGGCTGGAGTTTACGGAGGGAGGGGGGAGGGAGGTGGTGTGGGGTTTTCCCCCCACAGCCCTTTTGTAAGAGTTGGTGGATGGGACGCACTGAGAAATCAGATGGACGCAGATAGACAGTTTCCACTGGCAGGGACACCAAAGACACGCGGCCCTGATCACAACGTAAACCCCAGCCTGAGATTGGGGAAACAGCTATCGCAGCAGAACACCTCCACACAAGTGTTGATGAAGACATTGCAAAAGGAAATTGATAATTCAGGGAAGATAGAAAATGCACGAGGAAGGAAAATAGGACAATGTGGGAGTGAAAGTTAGTTCTCAGGAAAGGCTTATCCTCACCAGGTAGGAATGGTTAAATGGTGACGGCCGCGCTGTAATTCCTGTGTTTCTAACATGTCGCTCTCAGACACGTCGTGACGTTATTGTGATTTATTAATTCTGACACATTTTCCCCATCACAGAGTTTGTCAAAGTTCAGGCATTACTTTTGGCAGCTATGGGTCCATCTTGGACCTTTCACACTTTCTCCTGGCCAACCAGGAGGTTCCCAAATCCTCGGTGCAGGGGGTCAATGACCAGCAAACCACCCAGCTGAATGTCCACATTGCTACATTTCCAGCCAGTTCACCAAGCCCACACTCAGGAAGGTGAAGCCAGCCGAGGATGGCGGCTCCCGAGAGACACACACCAGCCTTGGAATCCTGTTCCATCAGCTCAATGTCACTGTCAGGAACAGAGACGACACAAGATGCAGCAATTAATTTACCATCCTGACCCCCATCCCGAAAATAAACTCTGAACATCACTGACTCCTGCACGAACTCAGCTGCCATAGATTGCTGCTCTGTTAGCTGTGAATATCGAACTCTGCTTCATCTTTAAGGAAACTTGGTCACAATTGGTTGAATCCCTCAGTCACTGCATCATTATGACACAGATGGAGGCCATTCTGCCCTTTGAGTCTATGCTAGCACTCTGCAGAGGAATTCAGTTGGTTAAATTCTAATTATTTATTCACTGAGGTCGGAAATTTAATTTCCTCAAATGCTCATTCAATTTCCTTTTGATCTCTGCTTCCACTGTCCTCGTGGGCAGCAAGTTCTAGCTCATTACCCCCCTCCCTCCCTCCCCCCGCCATCCCTGATCTCTTCCCCAATATCTTAAATCTGTCTCCCCCAGTCCTGGTGCCATCCGCAAATGGGGAAAACTGTTCCTTGTCTGATCCAAACCTGTCAAAGTCACCTCAAAGAGCTGATATCAAACCAACCAACCAATTATAACGTGTGGAGTTTTATTGTGAGGAGTAAGAGATATTCGTTGCAGTTACAAACACACAAACAGGGAACAGGAGTCGATGTTCTTACCTCAATGCAGACCCGGTGTTAATTGTTTTATTGAGATGTTCACTGATATTTCTGCTGTAGTAAATCATTGACTTTTTTCTGTACAGTTTGCCTGGAGCCCCAGAAGGTGAACTGAACACAGTATACGCAAGTGTCTGTGGTAAGAAACCGTTTAAATCTGTCACAAACTCATCATTCCAAATCATATTTATTGTAAAGCATTGTTTCTAAACATCAGTTGGATGAATTTTGTCCTCACCTTTGTTATCCCAGAAAAATGGAGATTTTCCAGTTTCAATCACTTAACATCGATATCACGGTATTGCACAGTGAGCCGCAGAGTAATGCTCACTCTCACAGTGCAGCACTCCCTCAGTACTGACCCTCTGACAGTGAGGCACTCCCTCAGTACTGACCCTCTGACAGTGCAGCACTCCCTCAGTACTGACCCTCTGACAGTGCAGCGCTCCTTCAGTACTGACCCTCTGACAGTGCAGCACTCCCTCAGTACTGACCCTCTGACAGTGCAGCACTCCCTCAGTACTGACCCTCTGACAGTGCAGCACTCCCTCAGTACTGACACTCTCACAGTTCAGCGCTCCTTCAGTACTGACCCTCTGACAGTGCAGCACTCCCTCAGTACTGACCCTCTGATAGTGCGGCACTCCCTCAGTACTGACACTCTGACAGTGCAGCACTCCCTCAGTACTGACCCTCTCACAGTGCAGCACTCCCTCAGCACTGACCCTCTAACAGTGTGGCACTCCCTCAGTACTGACCCTCTGACAGTGCGGCACTCCCTCAGTTCTGACCCTCTGACAGTGCAGCACTCCCTCAGTACTGACCCTCTGACAGTGCGGCACTCCCTCAGTACTGACCCTCTGACAGTGCAGCACTCCCTCAGCACTGACCCTCTGACAGTGCAGCACTCCCTCAGTACTGACCCTCTCACAGTGCAGCACTCCCTCAGAACTGACCCTCTGACAGTGCAGCACTCCGTCAGTACTGACCCTCTGACAGTTTAGCACTCCCTCAGTACTGACCCTCTGACAGTGCAGCGCTCCTTCAGTACTGACACTCTGACAGTGCGGCATTCCCTCAGTTCTGACCCTCTGACAGTGAGGCACTCCCTCAGTACTGACCCTCTGACAGTGCAGCACTCCCTCAGTACTGACCCTCTGACAGTGCCGCACTCCCTCAGTACTGACCATCTGACATTGCAGCACTCCCTCAGTACTGACCCTCTGACAGTGCAGCACTCCCTCAGTACTGACCCTCTGACAGTGTGGCACTCCCTCAGTACTGACCATCTGACAGTGCGGCACTCCCTCAGTACTGACCCTCTGACAGTGCAGCACTCCCTCAGTACAGACCCTCTAACAGTGCAGCACTCCCTCAGTACTGTCCGTCTGACAGTGTGGAACTCCCTCAGTACTGACCCTCTGACAGTGCGGCACTCCCTCAGTACTGACCCTCTGACAGTGCAGCACTCCCTCAGTACTGACCCTCTGACAGTGCAGTGCTCCCTCAGTACTGACCCTCTGACAGTGCAGTGCTCCCTCAGTACTGACCCTCTCACAGTGCAGCACTCTCCCAGTACTGAGCCTCTGACAGTGCGGCACTCCCTCAGTACCGACCCTCTGACAGTGCAGCACTCCCTCAGTACTGACCCTCTGACAGTGCAGCACTCCCTCAGTACTGACCCTCTGACAGTGCAGCACTCCCTCAGTACTGACCCTCTGACAGTGCAGCACTCCCTCAGTACTGACCCTCTGACAGTGCAGCACTCCCTCAGTACTGACCCTCTGACAGTGCAGCACTCCCTCAGTACTGACCCTCTGACAGTGCAGCACTCCCTCAGTACTGACACTCTCACAGTTCAGCGCTCCTTCAGTACTGACCCTCTGACAGTGCAGCACTCCCTCAGTACTGACCCTCTGATAGTGCGGCACTCCCTCAGTACTGACACTCTGACAGTGCAGCACTCCCTCAGTACTGACCCTCTCACAGTGCAGCACTCCCTCAGCACTGACCCTCTAACAGTGTGGCACTCCCTCAGTACTGACCCTCTGACAGTGCGGCACTCCCTCAGTTCTGACCCTCTGACAGTGCAGCACTCCCTCAGCACTGACCCTCTGACAGTGCAGCACTCCGTCAGTACTGACCCTCTGACAGTTTAGCACTCCCTCAGTACTGACCCTCTGACAGTGCAGCGCTCCTTCAGTACTGACACTCTGACAGTGCGGCATTCCCTCAGTTCTGACCCTCTGACAGTGAGGCACTCCCTCAGTACTTACCCTCTGACAGTGCAGCACTCCCTCAGTACTGACCCTCTGACAGTGCCGCACTCCCTCAGTACTGACCATCTGACATTGCAGCACTCCCTCAGTACTGACCCTCTGACAGTGCAGCACTCCCTCAGTACTGACCCTCTGACAGTGTGGCACTCCCTCAGTACTGACCATCTGACAGTGCGGCACTCCCTCAGTACTGACCCTCTGACAGTGCAGCACTCCCTCAGTACAGACCCTCTAACAGTGCAGCACTCCCTCAGTACTGTCCGTCTGACAGTGTGGCACTCCCTCAGTACTGACCCTCTGACAGTGCGGCACTCCCTCAGTACTGACCCTCTGACAGTGCAGCACTCCCTCAGTACTGACCCTCTGACAGTGCAGTGCTCCCTCAGTACTGACCCTCTGACAGTGCAGTGCTCCCTCAGTACTGACCCTCTCACAGTGCAGCACTCTCCCAGTACTGAGCCTCTGACAGTGCGGCACTCCCTCAGTACCGACCCTCTGACAGTGCAGCACTCCCTCAGTACTGACCCTCTGACAGTGCAGTACTCCCTCAGTACTGACCCTCTGACAGTGCAGCACTCCCTCAGTACTGACCCTCTGACAGTGCAGCACTCCCTCAGTACTGACCCTCTGACAGTGCAGCACTCCCTCAGTACTGACCCTCTGACAGTGCAGCACTCCCTCAGTACTGACCCTCTGACAGTGAGGCACTCCCTCAGTACTGACCCTCTGACAGTGCAGCACTCCCTCAGTACTGACCCTCTGACAGTGCAGCGCTCCTTCAGTACTGACCCTCTGACAGTGCAGCACTCCCTCAGTACTGACCCTCTGACAGTGCAGCACTCCCTCAGTACTGACCCTCTGACAGTGCAGCACTCCCTCAGTACTGACACTCTCACAGTTCAGCGCTCCTTCAGTACTGACCCTCTGACAGTGCAGCACTCCCTCAGTACTGACCCTCTGATAGTGCGGCACTCCCTCAGTACTGACACTCTGACAGTGCAGCACTCCCTCAGTACTGACCCTCTCACAGTGCAGCACTCCCTCAGCACTGACCCTCTAACAGTGTGGCACTCCCTCAGTACTGACCCTCTGACAGTGCGGCACTCCCTCAGTTCTGACCCTCTGACAGTGCAGCACTCCCTCAGCACTGACCCTCTGACAGTGCAGCACTCCCTCAGTACTGACCCTCTCACAGTGCAGCACTCCCTCAGAACTGACCCTCTGACAGTGCAGCACTCCGTCAGTACTGACCCTCTGACAGTTTAGCACTCCCTCAGTACTGACCCTCTGACAGTGCAGCGCTCCTTCAGTACTGACACTCTGACAGTGCGGCATTCCCTCAGTTCTGACCCTCTGACAGTGAGGCACTCCCTCAGTACTGACCCTCTGACAGTGCAGCACTCCCTCAGTACTGACCCTCTGACAGTGCCGCACTCCCTCAGTACTGACCATCTGACATTGCAGCACTCCCTCAGTACTGACCCTCTGACAGTGCAGCACTCCCTCAGTACTGACCCTCTGACAGTGTGGCACTCCCTCAGTACTGACCATCTGACAGTGCGGCACTCCCTCAGTACTGACCCTCTGACAGTGCAGCACTCCCTCAGTACAGACCCTCTAACAGTGCAGCACTCCCTCAGTACTGTCCGTCTGACAGTGTGGCACTCCCTCAGTACTGACCCTCTGACAGTGCGGCACTCCCTCAGTACTGACCCTCTGACAGTGCAGCACTCCCTCAGTACTGACCCTCTGACAGTGCAGTGCTCCCTCAGTACTGACCCTCTGACAGTGCAGTGCTCCCTCAGTACTGACCCTCTCACAGTGCAGCACTCTCCCAGTACTGAGCCTCTGACAGTGCGGCACTCCCTCAGTACCGACCCTCTGACAGTGCAGCACTCCCTCAGTACTGACCCTCTGACAGTGCAGCACTCCCTCAGTACTGACCCTCTGACAGTGCAGCACTCCCTCAGTACTGACCCTCTGACAGTGCAGCACTCCCTCAGTACTGACCCTCTGACAGTGCAGCACTCCCTCAGTACTGACCCTCTGACAGTGCAGCACTCCCTCAGTACTGACCCTCTGACAGTGCAGCACTCCCTCAGTACTGACCCTCTGACAATGCAGCACTCCCTCAGTACTGACCCTCTGACAGTGCAGCACTCCCTCAGTACTGACCCTCTGATAGTGCAGCACTCCCTCAGTACTGACCCTCTGACAATGCAGCACTCCCTCAGTACTGACCCTCTGACAGTGCAGCGCTCCCTCAGTACTGACCCTCTGACAGTGCAGCGCTCCGTCAGCACTGACTCTCTGACACTGGATCCCTCTGTCATTACACTGCTGTCTCAGTGTTCACCCTCACAGTACAATGCTGCACGTGTTCTACACACTCCAGTGGCTGGAGTGGGCCTTGAACCCACAACCATCTCAATCAGAGGCAAGAGTCCCCACTGAGAGAAAGCTGCCTTTCATTGTGTGTGTGCTGGGCTGGTGAAGTGTGTCCAGTTCATCAGCCTGTAGTGGGATACCGTCTAACTCCACACTTCCCACACACTCCAGTTTCTCTCTGATTATCAATCACATCAGCAGTTACAATCACTTCAAGATTCTTGTTTTATTCCAGGTAAAATGCCGAATAACAAAGAGGAAGCTCCAACCTCTACTGAGGTAAGGGCTTTTTGACAGATATCATATTGCTAATTGGAGATCATTCCTTCTCTTTAACTCCACACACCAGAGTTTGGTTAGTTACATATCTGCCGTCCCCATTCTGAATGAGCCGACTCTGACTGGGGAACAGATCCCAAATATCAGCACAGCTTCCTGTAGCCACATCCCACCACTCTTCCACCTGGAATTAAAAACAAAACACCACACACGCTGCAAATCTGAAATAAGAACATTAAATGCTGCAAAATCTCAGCAGGTCTGGCAGCATCTGTGGAGATAGAAACAGAATTAACGTTTCAAGTTCACAATGATTCTGAAGAAATTCAACGTTAATTCCGTCTCTCTTTCCACAGCTGCTGCCAGACCTGCTGAGCTCTTCCAGCATTTCCTCTTCTTATTCCAGTTTAAGGTGTATCGGGCGGAGAGAATCATTAAGATGGGATTTAATGGAAATGAAACAGAGTCTCGTGTCGGAGTCATTCAGCCGGGGATTTCTCAGCTCTGCAAGTTATCAAACCGGGTCCTGGAACACGGTCCCGCTATTAAACGGGACCCAGGGACACGGCCCCGCTATTAAACGGGACCCTGGGACACGGCCCCGCTATTAAACGGGACCCTGGTTGCGGCCCGGCTATTAAACGGGACCCTGGGACACGGCCCCTATTAAACGGGACCCTGGGACACGGCCCCGCTATTAAACGGGACCCTGGGACACGGCCCCGCTATTAAACGGGACCCTGGACACGGCCCCGCTATTAAACGGGACCCTGGGACACGGCCCCGCTATTAAACGGGACCCTGGGACACGGCCCCGCTATTAAACGGGACCCTGGGACACGGCCCCGCTATTAAACGGGACCCTGGGACACGGCCCCGCTATTCAACGGGACCCTGGGACACGGCCCCTATTAAACGGGACCCTGGGATACGGCCCGATATTAAACGGAACCCTGGGACACGGTCCCGCTATTAAACGGGACCCTGGGACACGGACCCACTATTAAACGGGACACTGGGACACGGACCCACTATTAAACGGGACCCTGGGACACGGTCCCTATTAAATGGGACCCTGGGACACGGCCCCGATATTAAACGGGACCCTGGGACACGGCCCCTATTAAACGGGACCCTGGGACACGGACCCACTATTAAAGGGGACCCTGGGACACGGTCCCTATTAAACGGGACCCTGAGACACGGCCCCGCTATTAAACGGGACCCTGGGACACGGTCCCGCTATTAAACGGGACCCTGGGACACGGACCCACTATTAAACGGGACCCTGGGACATGGCCCCGCTATTAAACGGGACCCTGGGACACAGCCCCGCTATTAAACGGGACCCTGGGACACGGTCCCTATTAAACGGGACCCTGGGACACGGCCCCGCTATTAAACGGGACCCTGGGTTGCGGCCCCGCTATTAAATGGGACCCTGGGACACGGTCCCGCTATTAAACGGGACCCTGGGACACGGCCCCGCTATTAAACGGGACCCTGGGACACGGCCCCGCTATTAAATGGGACCCTGGGACACGGTCCCTATTAAACGGGACCCTGGGACACGGTCCCTATTAAACGGGATCCCGGGACACGGTCCCTATTAAACGGGACCCTGGGACACGGTCCCCCTATTAAACGGGACCCTGGGACACGGCCCCGCTATTAAACGGGATCCTGGGACACGGCCCCGTTATTAAACGGGATCCTGGGACACGGCCCCGCTATTAAACGGGACCCTGGGACACAGTCCCGCTATTAAACGGGACCCTGGGACACGGTCCCTATTAAACGGGACCCTGGGACACGGCCCCGCTATTAAACGGGACCCTGGGTTGCGGCCCCGCTATTAAACGGGACCCTGGGACACGGTCCCCCTATTAAACGGGACCCTGGACACGGCCCCGCTATTAAACGGGATCCTGGGACACGGCCCCGCTATTAAACGGGACCCTGGGACACGGTCCTGCTATTAAACGGGACCCTGGGACACGGCCCCGCTATTAAACGGGACCCTGGGACACGGTCCCTATTAAACGGGATCCTGGGACACGGTCCCGCTATTAAACGGGATCCTGGGACACGGTCCCTATTAAACGGGACCCTGGGACATGGTCCCTATTAAACGGGACTCTGGGACACGGTCCCTATTAAACGGGACCCTGGGACACGGCCCCGCTATTAAACGGGACCCTGGGACACGGTCCCTATTAAACGGGACCCTGGGACACGGCCCCGCTATTAAACGGGACCCTGGGACACGGCCCCGCTATTAAACGGGACCCTGGGACACGGCCCCTATTAAACGGGACCCTGGGACACGGCCCCGCTATTAAACGGGACCCTGGGACACGGCCCCGCTATTAAACGGGACCATGGGACACGGTCCCTATTAAACGGGACCCTGAGACACGGCCCCGCTATTAAACGGGACCCTGGGACACGTCCCGCTATTAAACGGTACCCTGGGACACGGACCCGCTATTAAACGGGACCCTGGGACACGGTCCCTATTAAACGGGACCCTGGGACACGGTCCCTATTAAACGGGATCCCGGGACACGGTCCCTATTAAACGGGACCCTGGGACACGGTCCCCCTATTAAACGGGACCCTGGGACACGGCCCCGCTATTAAACGGGACCCTGGGACACGGTCCCGCTATTAAACGGGACCCTGGGACACGGTCCCCATATTAAACGGGACCCTGGGACACGGCCCCGCTATTAAACGGGATCCTGGGACACGGCCCCGCTATTAAACGGGATCCTGGGACACGGCCCCGCTATTAAACGGGACCCTGGACACGGCCCCGCTATTAAACGGGACCCTGGACACGGCCCCGCTATTAAACGGGACCCTGGGACACGGCCCCGCTATTAAACGGGACCCTGGGACACGGCCCTTATTAAACGGGACCCTGGGACACGGCCCCGATATTAAACGGAACCCTGGGACACGGTCCCGCTATTAAACGGGACCCTGGGACACGGACCCACTATTAAACGGGACACTGGGACACGGACCCACTATTAAACGGGACCCTGGGACACGGTCCCTATTAAATGGGACCCTGGGACACGGCCCCGATATTAAACGGGACCCTGGGACACGGCCCCTATTAAACGGGACCCTGGGACACGGACCCACTATTAAAGGGGACCCTGGGACACGGTCCCTATTAAACGGGACCCTGAGACACGGCCCCGCTATTAAACGGGACCCTGGGACACGGTCCCGCTATTAAACGGGACCCTGGGACACGGACCCACTATTAAACGGGACCCTGGGACACGGTCCCTATTAAACGGGACCCTGGGACACGGTCCCTATTAAACGGGACACTGGGACACGGTCCCTATTAAACGGGATCCTGGGACACGGCCCCGCTATTAACCGGGACCCTGGGACCCAGCCCCGCTATTCAACGGGACCCTGGGACACAGTCCCGCTATTAAACGGGACCCTGGGACACGGTCCCTATTAAACGGGACCCTGGCACATTGTCCCGCTATTAAACGGGACACTGGGACACGGTCCCGCTATTAAACGGGACCCTGGGACACGGTCCCGCTATTAAACGGGACCCTGGGACACGGCCCCTATTAAACGGGACCCTGGGACACGGTCCCTATTAAACGGGACCCTGGGACACGGTCCCGCTATTAAACGGGACCCTGGGACACGGTCCCTATTAAACGGGACCCTGGGACACGGTCCCTATTAAACGGGACCCTGGGACACGGCCCCGCTATTAAACGGGACCCTGGGACACGGCCCCTATTAAACGGGACCCTGGGACACGGTCCCTATTAAACGGGACCCTGGGACACGGCCCCGCTATTAAACGGGACCCTGGGACACGGTCCCTATTAAACGGGACCCTGGGACACGGTCCCTATTAAACGGGACCCTGGGACACGGCCCCGCTATTAAACGGGATCCTGGGACACGGCCCCGTTATTAAACGGGACCCTGGGACACGGCCCCGCTATTAAACGGGACCCTGGGACACGGCCCCTATTAAACGGGACCCTGGGACACGGCCCCGCTATTAAACGGGACCCTGGGACACGGCCCCGCTATTAAACGGGACCCTGGGACACGGCCCCGCTATTAAACGGGACCCTGGACACGGCCCCGCTATTAAACGGGACCCTGGACACGGCCCCGCTATTAAACGGGACCCTGGGACACGGCCCCGCTATTAAACGGGACCCTGGGACACGGCCCTTATTAAACGGGACCCTGGGACACGGCCCCGATATTAAACGGAACCCTGGGACACGGTCCCGCTATTAAACGGGACCCTGGGACACGGACCCACTATTAAACGGGACACTGGGACACGGACCCACTATTAAACGGGACCCTGGGACACGGTCCCTATTAAATGGGACCCTGGGACACGGCCCCGATATTAAACGGGACCCTGGGACACGGCCCCTATTAAACGGGACCCTGGGACACGGACCCACTATTAAAGGGGACCCTGGGACACGGTCCCTATTAAACGGGACCCTGAGACACGGCCCCGCTATTAAACGGGACCCTGGGACACGGTCCCGCTATTAAACGGGACCCTGGGACACGGACCCACTATTAAACGGGACCCTGGGACACGGTCCCTATTAAACGGGACCCTGGGACACGGTCCCTATTAAACGGGACACTGGGACACGGTCGCTATTAAACGGGATCCTGGGACACGGCCCCGCTATTAACCGGGACCCTGGGACCCAGCCCCGCTATTCAACGGGACCCTGGGACACGGCCCCGCTATTAAACGGGACCCTGGGACACGGTCCCTATTAAACGGGACCCTGGCACATCGTCCCGCTATTAAACGGGACACTGGGACACGGCCCCGCTATTAAACGGGACCCTGGCACATCGTCCCGCTATTAAACGGGACACTGGGACACGGCCCCACTATTAAACGGGATCCTGGGACACGGCCCCGCTATTAAACGGGACCCTGGGACACGGTCCCGCTATTAAACGGGACCCTGGGACACGGCCCCGCTATTAAACGGGACCCTGGGACACGGTCCCTATTAAACGGGACCCTGGGACACGGTCCCTATTAAACGGGACCCTGGGACACGGCCCCGCTATTAAACGGGATCCTGGGACACGGCCCCGTTATTAAACGGGACCCTGGGACACGGCCCCGCTATTAAACGGGACCCTGGGACACGGCCCCTACTAAACGGGACCCTGGGACACGGCCCCGCTATTAAACGGGACCCTGGGACACGGCCCCGCTATTAAACGGGACCCTGGGACACGGCCCCGCTATTAAACGGGACCCTGGGACACGGTCCCTATTAAACGGGACCCTGAGACACGGCCCCGCTATTAAACGGGACCCTGGGACACGGTCCCGCTATTAAACGGGACCCTGGGACACGGACCCGCTATTAAACGGGACCCTGGGACACGGCCCTTATTAAACGGGACCCTGGGACACGGTCCCTATTAAACGGGATCCCGGGACACGGTCCCTATTAAACGGGACCCTGGGACACGGTACCCCTATTAAACGGGACCCTGGGACACGGCCCCGCTATTAAACGGGAACCTGGGTTGCGGCCCCGCTATTAAACGGGACCCTGGGACACGGTCCCCATATTAAACGGGACCCTGGGACACGGCCCCGCTATTAAACGGGATCCTGGGACACGGCCCCGCTATTAAACGGGACCCTGGGACACGGTCCCGCTATTAAACGGAACCCTGGGACACGGCCCCGCTATTAAACGGGACCCTGGGACACGGTCCCTATTAAACGGGACCCTGGGACACGGCCCCGCTATTAAACGGGACACTGGGACACGGTCGCTATTAAACGGGATCCTGGGACACGGCCCCGCTATTAACCGGGACCCTGGGACCCAGCCCCGCTATTCAACGGGACCCTGGGACACGGTCCCGCTATTAAACGGGACCCTGGGACACGGACCCGCTATTAAACGGGACACTGGGACACGGTCCCTATTAAACGGGATCCCGGGACACGGTCCCTATTAAACGGGACCTTGGGACACGGTACCCCTATTAAACGGGACCCTGGGACACGGCCCCGCTATTAAACGGGACCCTGGGTTGCGGCCCCGCTATTAAATGGGACCCTGGGACACGGT
>NC_052146.1:310392784-310513095 GCF_902713615.1 Scyliorhinus canicula
GTAACCAGTAAGTACAGTTTCCATGATTCTCATGTGGTTTTGCTCTCAGATGGAATCTTCTTGAACTTATCTTCCAGACTTAAATTCTTTGACTCCTTTGTTTACTCAGGTTATTGCCAATGTGGTGCCTCGAGCTGGTTGGTTTTATATTCATACTTTATTGGCAAGGTGCCATCCCTAACTGCCCTGGGGAAGGTGGTGGCGAGCTGCCTTCTTGAACCACGGCACTCCATGTGGTGTAGGTACTGCTGTTAGGGAGCGAGTTCCCGGATTGTGACCCAGCGACAGTGAAGGAACAGCAATACATTTTGTCACAACACCCTGGGCCAACGCACGGTCAGTTCCAGCCCCACAGACCCCGGAGTCTCAACATAAGTGAATTAACCAGGAACTTGTGTACTTTCCTGAGATCTTTGACCCTTGATGTCTCCAATGAGTTATTAGCACAGGATTTGAACGTAAACATTAAAGAATGTTTATTTGTAAAAAGAGAACAAGATGAACAGGTAATGGAAATAACATAACAGTGATCTATTAATATAAATGTTCCCCAAACACAGACCCACACTCCACCCACATGCACACAAGACAGACATACAGTGGGGAAGGGAAAGGATTGAAATGACGGGGATTAAACTGGGTGTGAGATATTTGAGGATCTTTGCTGCTGAGGTTGAGGTCTTTGTCGGCAGTGATCACTTCAGAATGCGAGGTGTTGAACCATCAGTTGGGTTAGACCCTCAAACTGGGCCATTCAGGCTGGATTCTCAGGCTGTGGGATTCCCTCTGGGGACAGGCTTCAACTTGTGTTGAGCTGAATGTTACCTACGGAAGAAGAACTTCAAACCTGCTGCGTTTCTGATATGTGGTCAGCTTCAGCAGACTCACCAACAACTTGTCTCAGTTACACAGAATATTAGAGCAGCATTTTTATGAGGCCTTTGACTGATCTGGTACCTTTAATCGAAGAGGGATCTGGAATGATCCCCCCTCCCCAGCTCTGTATTCAGGTTTTGAGTACTCACTAACTGCTCTGTGTACCTGAAGGGAGTTCAAACTGAGATTTGAGAGAGAATTGCCCTCTTCTGGGACAGAGATTCAAAAGGATTCTGCTCAGCTCTGCAGTTTGGAACAATCTGGGGCGGCCAACACCGATTTGTCCTCCAACACAGCCGGAGACTTCTCAGCTCAAACTCTCTTTGGCATTCCGTGGACCACAACAGTTTTACATGTTTCTGTAACATGGCCAACATGCATTGTCTCTCAGTCTCTAACTGAGCCAGTCTCTGAGGGTTTGGTTTAGAAGGAGGTGGCTTTGGTGGTTGAAAAGTTTTGAAGTCCCCACCATGGGGGGTGAACAGACTGCCCCCTGGTACTTCCCTCCAACTTGGTCTACACTCTTTGGAATCTTCTCTATACCTGAATCGGTCTGTCCCTCACCACTCGCTGTGTGAATCTGTCTACATCACACTTTCAGACAGAACATTCCAGATCCTAACCACTCGCTGTGTGAATCTGCCTCCACCACACTCTCAGACAGTACATTCCAGACCCTAGCCACTCGCTGTGTGAATCAGTCTCCACCACACTCACAAAGAGTACATTCCAGATCCTAACCACTCGCTGTGTGAAACTGTCTACATCACACTCTCAGACAGAACATTCCGGATCCTAACCACTCACTGTGTGAACGTGCCTCCACCTCACTCACAAACAGAACATTCCGGATCCTAACTACTCGCTGTGTGAATCTGTCTCCACCACACTCACAAAGAGTACATTCCAGATCCTAACCACTCGCTGTGTGAAACTGTCTACATCACACTCTCAGACAGAACATTCCGGATCCTAACCACTCACTGTGTGAACGTGCCTCCACCTCACTCACAGACAGAACATTCCGGATCCTAACCACTCACTGTGTGAATCTGCCTCCACCACACTCACAGACAGTACATTCCAGATCGCAAACACTCGCTGTGTGAATCTGTCATCATAAAACACGCAGACAGAACATTCTAGATCCTAACCACTCGGTGTGTGAATCTGTCTCCACCCCACTTACAGACAGAACATTCAGATCCTAACCACTCGCTGTGTGAATCTGCCCCCACCACACTCTCAGACAGAACATTCCAGGTCCTAACCACTCGCTGTGTGGAAGAATTTTTTTTCTTCATTTCACATTTGCCTTTTTTGCTAATTATGTTTTTGCCCGCTGTCTCTCAATCTTTTCAGAAAGTGGAACAGTTTCTCCCTGTCTGCTCTGGTCAGAACTCCAGTGTTTTTGAACATCTCTATCAAATCTCCTCTGATCCTTCTTCTCTCCAAGGAGAATGGTCCAACTTCTCCAATATATCCCCAGAACTGAAGTTCCCCATCCCTGGATCCATTGTCTTGAATCTTTGCTGCACTCTCTCCGATACCTTCACATCCTTCCTAAAGTGCGATACCCAGAACTGGATGTAATATTCTGATTGAGGCTGAACTAATATCTGAAGCTGAATATACTGAAGCTGCCGTGTGTCTAACATTCTGATATTTTACAGAACAATCATCCGACAAGAATCCCAGGACTTCAGATGTGATTGTTTTAAGTACGGGGATAATTCTGGCCTTTGTTGTCTTGTTCTGCTTTGCTCTGCTCACACGTTATCTTGTAAAAAAGAGGTTGCACTCTGCAAAGAACTCCACACAAAGGTAAATATGACTCATCTTGTGTTTGATACTGTTACTGCATAGGGTCATTATTTTATAACTTGCTGCTTTTATTGAGCAGCCACATTCCCCTTGCAGCCTCGCTTTCAAGTGGTGTGAGCTGCTACTGTTGAGACCATCACATGTGCCAGTGCTTGACTGGTGCCAGTCATCTCCAACTGTCCTGGCATCACAACCACCCCAGTATTGACCAACAGGCACCTAACTGCTGCTGCTGAGAGCCAGGATGGTTTTAACAGTTGAAGCTCTAAACCTCGCCCTTCGGACATTAGTGCTGGATAATTGCCACCCTCGCCCTGCGTGCTGGTTCAGTGCCCGTGTCTCGCTGGCTGCACAGTCCCTCGTGGTGGTTAGAACAAACTAGTGTTCATGCTGTCTGTCTAAACAGCCCATGTCGGCCTTTACTCTCCCCACAAGGAAATAGTTCTCATCATATTCACACCGTGTTCCCATATCTCTTCAGCGTTCTTTTTCATCACTTCCCTCTCCAATCTAATCTCAAATGTTGACATTATTTCTGTCTCACAAACTAGTCTGGGTAAATCCCACATCCTCCCGGCTCTGTGTCAAGATATTTACCTGCCCTCTTCTAAGTCTCTTCCATAAGCTTGTGTCCAGAGCTCCTCAATCTTCACCCTCCCTGCAAAAGTCTGCTTCCATCTCTTCTATCCCAAGTTTAAAGAATTTTGAAGACCTTTGATCATATTGCTCTGCAATCTGGGTTATGCTGATGATAAAAAATGTCTTCCGTCTTTCTTTGTATTTGTTTTCCTGACACCAGATCCAATCCCAGTGAATCTGTCCTGTTTCCTCACTAAAGCCTGACAGCTTAATCAGCTTGGAGTGGGGAGCTCTCTAGCATGTCTTCCAAAACTGATATAACTTTCACTGTCAGTGAAGGACAGACAGCCTCGGTGTTTCTTAACTAATATTCAAAACATTAAAATGTTCCGGAGAATATTGTGCAAAATGGGTGTTGAAATTTCCAGGTTGTAACGAGACAGCAGTGAGTGCATGTCCCAGATAGCGGAAAATCCAAGTATTCATTGTGGATTCACTGGGAGCCCAGGGGAATCCTGACCAGTCTGGTTTAGGTGGTGTGACTGTGGACATCTGCACAGTTTGCATTGCTTTGATAGAAATGAGATGGATCAGATTTCCCAGGAGAAGTCCGCACTGTTTCCAGCCCTTTCCCAAAGTGTGACATGCTTTGTGTTTATTGAGTTGGGAGGTTAATGGGGTGGTGAAAACGGCAGATGGGACACTTGCCATTATCAATCGGGGCATCGATTACAAAAGCAGGGAGGTCATGTTGGAGTTATGTAGAACTTTGGTGAGGCCACAGCTGGAGTACTGTGTTCGGTTCTGGTCACCACATTATAGGAAGGATGTGATTGCACTGGAGGGGGTGCAGAGGAGATTCACCAGGATGTTGCCTGGGATGGAACGTTTAAGTTATGTTTCATAGAACATAACTTAAATGTTCCATCCCAGGCAACATCCTGGTCAATCTCCTATGAAGAGAGTTTGGATTCCTTTCTTCATTGGAGAGCAAATTCTGCTTATTTAGTAAATGATTCGGGATATCTGGCTCATCCGTGTCATCGTCCTTAAAAACTGGAATCAAAGGTCCATGTTGGAAAATCTAAACTCCGTCTCCAGCAAGAGTGTGACCTGTTGTTCTGCGGTAATGCTGCAATGAAGCTAATGTGTGGCATTTCTTTAGGATCCCTGATGAAGACCAGAACGCTGTGTATGCAACAGTGGGCGGTGAGTAAACTAATTCAAGGTGAATTGTTGCCACGTTCACCAGGAATTACCCTCGATCCCAGATACCCCTTTAGAACAGTACATAGAACAGTACAGCACAGAACAGGCCCTTCGGCCCTCGATGTTGTGCCGAGCCATGATCACCCTACTCAAACCCACGTATCCACCCTATACCCGTAACCCAACAACCCCCCCCCTTAACCTTACTTTTTAGGACACTACGGGCAATTTAGCATGGCCAATCCACCTAACCCGCACATCTTTGGACTGTGGGAGGAAACCGGAGCACCCGGAGGAAACCCACGCACACAGGGGGAGGACGTGCAGACTCCGCACAGACAGTGACCCAGCCGGGAATCGAACCTGGGACCCTGGAGCTGTGAAGCATTGATGCTAACCACCATGCTACCCTGCTGCCCCTTTGATGCTGTTAGTTTTGGGATGGAATTAACATGCGAATAATTTGGTTAATTCATTTGTCTGATTTGCAAAGTTTACCGTTAAATGCTGTAAAGCTACATGGGACAGAATGAAGATGGTAGGAGGCTGTCCCCAGCCCTGTATCTGCAGAGTGTGAGACATACCCTCAGGGTGGCAAGGTTATTGTCAATGTGCAGGGAAGGTCATGTTTACCAACTTAACAGAATTCTTTGTGGAAGTAACAAAGTTAATTGATGAGGGAAGGGCTGTAGATGTCATATACATGGACTTCAGTAAGGCATTTGATCAGGTTCCCCATGGTAGGCTGATGGAGAAAGTGAAGTCTCCTGGGGTCCAGTGTGTACTAGCTAAATGGATAAAGAACTGGCTGGGCAACAGGAGACAGAGAGTAGTAGTGGAAGGGAGTTTCTCAAAATGGAGAATTGTGATTAGTGGTGTTCCACAGGGATCCGTGCTCGGACCACTGTTGTTTGTGATACACATAAATGATCTGGACGAAGGTATAGGTGGTCTGATTAGCAAGTTTGCAGATGACACTAAGGTAGGTGGAGCAGCAGATAGTGAAGGGGGCTGTCAGAGAATACAGCAGAATATAGATAGATTGGAGAGTTGGGTGGAGAAATGGCAGATGGCGTTCAATCCGGGCAGATGCGAGGTGATGCATTTTGGAAGATCCAATTCAAGAGCGAACTATACAGTAAATGGAAAAGCCCTGGGGAAAATTGATGTACAGAGATCTGGGAGTTCAGATCCATTGTACCCTGAAGGTGGCTGCGCAGGTTGATAGAGTGGTCAAGAAGGCATGCGGCATGCTTTCCTTCATCGGAAGGGGTATTGAGTACAAGAGTCGGCAGGTCATGTTACAGTTGGATAGGACTTTGGTTCGGTCACATTTGGAATACTGCGTACAGTTCTGATCGCCACATTACCAAAAGGATGTGGATGCTTTGGAGGAGGTGCAGAACAGGTTCACCAGGATGCTGCCTGGTATGGAGGGTGCTAGCTATGAAGAGAGGTTCAGTAAATTAGGATTATTTTCATCAGAAAGACGGATGTTGAGGGGGACCTCATTGAGGTCTACAAAATCATGAGAGGAATAGACAGGGTGGATAGCAAGAAGCTTTTTCACAGAGTGGGGGACTCAATTACTAGGGGTCATGATTTCAAGGTGAGAGGGGAAAAGTTTAAGGGAGATATGCGTGGAAAGTTCTTTACGCAGAGGGTGGTGGGTGCCTGGAACGCATTGCCGGCGGAGGTGGTAGAGGAGGGCACAAGAGCGACATTTAAGATGTATCTCGACAGACACATGAATGGGCAGAGAGCAGAGGGATACAGATACTTAGAAATTGGTGACAGTTTTAGGAAGAGGATCTGGATCAGCGGAGGCTTGGAGGACCAAAGGGCCTGTTCCTGTGCTGTAATTTTTCTTTGTTCTTTGTTACAGTGAGTGACCCCAAAATGATAAACTTTCAGACATAGAAAGTCCACGAAGCGGCCTCCAATATTTCACCAGCGTCTGGAATATCCTTGTAGAGTGATCACATTGTCAGTTCTCAGAGGGATTCCTGGGATTGGAGATGGTTAAGAGTTGACCGATTAGTTTGAGATGAGAGTTTTTGATTGAATTGAGAGAGAAAAACTATTTGCTCTGGCGAGTGGGTTAACAACTACAGATCAGAGATTGAAAATCATTGGGTAAAGATCGAGAGGGAAGACGGGGAGAAATGTTTTTCACTCAGAGAATTGTCGGGATCTGAAACGCTCGCCCGGAAAATGTGGTGGAAGCTGATCCCAGAAATCATCTTCAAAGAGAGTTGGGCAGGTACTTGCTATGGAGGGAGAGCAGCGAAGGTTTACCAGGCTGAATCCTGGGATGGTGGGACTGTCCTCTGAGGAGAGACTAAGTGGGTTAGGATGATATTCATTGGAGTTTAGAAGAGTGAGAGGGGATCTCATTGAAACTTCTAAAATTCTAACAGGATTAGACGGGTAGATTCAGAAAGAATGTTCCCGATGGTGGGGGAGTCCAGAACTAGGGGTCATAGTTTGAGGATAGGGGGTAAACCTTTGAGGACTGAGGTGAGGAGAAATTTCTTCACCCAGAGAGAGGGGTGAATCTGTGGAATTCACTCCCACAGAAAGTAGTTGAGGCCAAAATGTTGTGTAATTTCAAGAAGGAATTAGATTTTGCTCTTGGGGCTAAAGGGATCGGGGGATATGGGGGGAAGGCGGGATCAGGGTACTGAACTTGATGATCAGCCATGATCATAATGAATGGGGGAGCAGGCTCGAGGGCCGAATGGCCTCCTCCTGATTCTATTTTCCATGTTTCTGTGTATGTCTCAGGAATTTACAGGATTCCGGATAAAAAGCAGGAATGTGGGATTAGGCACAATGGCCCTTTAAAGAATCAGCACAGATTCAATGGGCTGAATGGCCTCCTCCAGTTCTGTGAGTTTCTGATTTCTCTGATGAGCTTTATAACGGAGAGGAGGCCTCATGTCTCCCGGGAAAACTGCCCAAGTCACTCCGGAATTTTCATTTGTTATCATTCCCAGTTTTCTGAGCTCGACCTTTACATGGATCTATTCTGAAGAAACATCTTTGTGTTTTCTTTTAGATAAAACACGGAGCAGCAATCAAGAGGTTCAAGAATCCCCTCCTGCTCCTTTGGTAAGGAAATGGAAATGGGGCTTAGCTGTTGTTCTTTGCTGAATTTTAGATTTGCTGCCATTTCCCAAAATAGGAAGCACATCAATGAAAGAGGAGGAGTTTGAATGTTACTGTAAGTTTACAAATCAATCCTGTTACAGACAGGAGAGTGATAGACAACCTGCTCTGATTTCCCCGCTCCACCTGTCTGTCTGCACAACGTGTTTTGAATTAGTTGGTGATGGCATATTTTTCAAATCCTTTGGGTTCTGTGAACCAATTTACTAATAAACAGCAGAAAACTGGAGGTAACAGTTACTCAGAAGGTTAGTTTAATCCTGGGGAGGAAGTTTCACCACTTCCCACTCCATCACACACACTCATATATTGACACACTCACACACAGTCTCACACTCTCTCTCACACATTCACAGATACACTTTCACACTCTCACACCCTCTCTCACACACACACACACCCTCACACACACTGTTTCACACACCCTCACACACACACACACCCTCAGACACACTGTCTCACACACCCTCACACCCTCACACACACACCCTCATACACACACAGACACACACCCTCATACACACAGACACACACCCTCATAAACACACAGACACTCACCCTCTCACACACAAACACCCACTCTCGCATTGCTGCCCTCTCCCTCACGCGTGCCACCACCCTCTCTCCTTCATTCTATCACAATCTCTTTCTCTCTCTCTCTCTCACACACACTGACTTGCAGAATCACTGCTTATTTTATTCTCAGACATTTTTTGAAAAGTTTCCAGCACCTTCTATGTGACCAGGTTAAAGTTGGGGACAGAGTTTGTGTGGGTTTCCAACCTGAAACTTGAGGGGTGATTTTTTGAGGTGTGATATTTTTGAGGTGTGATATTTCTGAGGGGTGATTTGTTGAGGGGTGATATTTGTTGAGGGGTGATTTGTTGAGGGGTGATTTTGAGCCCCTCTGCGTCCGTGAGAAAGTCACCGTGGGGCCTAAACTCTGTAGAGAAGCGAAAAATGTGATTCTCTTCCGCGTGATTGGTGTTTGGACAGACCATGCCATTGAAAACAATAACTTACATTCTAACACTGGGGACTGGATTCTCAGGCCCCCCAGACGCGTGTTCCTCGGCCGCGCGCTGTTCGCTGGCAGCGGGATTCTATCATTGAGGAGGTGGTGGGGAGCTGCCTTCTTGAACCGCTGCAGTCCCTGAGGTATAATGACATGAAATGTAAAATATTCCCTGGGACTATTTGGAAGATGGGCAGAGGAATCATCCTTTAATGTCCTGGGTGATATTTATCCAGAAAAAACGTTACCAAAGCTGATTGGTCATTGTCACATTGTTATTTGTGGGATCTTGCTCTGCACAAATTCACAGCTGGAGCAGAGCGACCAGAGTCAATACAAATCACATTCCAGCAGCCTGTCAGTACCTTCCAGAGAGAAAGGCAAAGAAGAAGAAATCATTCGGTTATTAATAATGATACCGTTCGATCTGTTGACAGACATTCTTCCATTCTGTGTGGAAATAAATACTGATCAATATTTCTATTGGATTACAGTCAGGTGAAGGGGAATGCAAATATGCTGAGCTTCGATTCCATTGCCCAGGTACCAGGCAGCCGGCAGTATCACTGACTGAAAGCACGGCGGAGTATGCTGTTGTTCAACGTTCTTAAACCTCAAAACCAGCAACAATTAACCAGTGGGACAAGCAGCAGTGACCAAAACCTTACCCAATCACAATCATCTCTGCCTTTCCTGCACATTTCAACGGCTTCAATCTCTCAACAATATCAGAGCGCGATCGTAAATACCAGACCCTGATATTACTGGGCACACAGACCCTCCCAGACCCTGATATTGCTGGGCACTCAGACCCTCCCAGACCCTGATATTACTGGGCACACAGACCCTGATATTACTGGACACACAGACCCTGATATTACTGGGCACACAGACCCTGATATTACTGGACACACAGACCCTGATATTACTGGACACACAGACCCTGATATTACTGGACACACAGACCCTGATATTACTGGACACACACACCCTGATATTACTGGACACACAGACCCTAATATTACTGGACACACAGACCCTGATATTACCGGTCACTCAGACCCTGATATTACTGGACACACAGACCCTAATATTACTGGGCACACAGACCCTGATATTACTGGGCACTCATACCCTGATATTACTGGACACACAGTCCCTGATATTACTGGACACACAGACCCTGATATTACTGGACACACAGACCCTGATATTACTGGACACACAGTCCCTGATATTACTGGACACTCAGACCCTGATATTACTGGACACACAGACCCTGATATTACTGGACACTCACACCCTGATATTACTGGACACTCAGACCGTGATATTACCGGTCACTCAGACCCTGATATTACTGGGCACTCATACCCTGATATTACTGGACACACAGTCCCTGATATTACTGGACACACAGACCCTGATATTACTGGACACACAGACCCTGATATTACTGGACACACAGTCCCTGATATTACTGGACACTCAGACCCTGATATTACTGGACACACAGACCCTGATATTACTGGGCACACAGGCCCTGATATTACTGGACACTCAGACCGTGATATTACCGGTCACTCAGACCCTGATATTACTGGACACACACACCCTGATATTACTGGACACTCAGACCCTGATATTACTGGACACTCAGACCGTGATATTACCGGTCACTCAGACCCTGATATTACTGGACACACACACCCTGATATTACTGGACACACACACCCTGATATTACTGGACACTCAGACCCTGATATTACTGGACACACACACCCTGATATTACTGGACACACAGTCCCTGATATTACTGGACACACACACCCTGATATTACTGGACACTCAGACCCTGATATTACTGGACACACACACCCTGATATTACTGGACACACACACCCTGATATTACTGGACACTCAGACCCTGATATTACTGGACACTCAGACCCTGATATTACTGGACACACAGTCCCTGATATTACTGGACACACAGACCCTGACATTACTGGACACACAGACCCTGATATTACTGGACACTCAGACCGTGATATTACCGGTCACTCAGACCCTGATATTACTGGGCACACAGACCCTGATATTGCTGGACACACACACCCTGATATTACTGGACACACAAACCCTGATATTACTGGAGAGACTGAAATTGCCCAAATGTGACACTGGGCTGAGAACATTGTTCATGAAATGAAGTCTGTAATTTGCCTAAGAAGACATTATTTGCTTTGTGAATATTGCTACAACCATTTCTGTCATAAAAGCACATTGCATTTATCATTTCCTTTCATTGAGGGAAATATTTGTAACTGTTGGTTTTGCTTTGCAGTATTAAGGACTAATAATTGTGAAATATTGGTCAGTGACTAATCCTTTCCACTGGGTGTCAGTGTGGATTGTGGAGAGATTGTTGAGGTGTGGATTAGTCTGGGCTCAATCCTAGAGGCCCCGGTGATGGAGAGAAACCTGTGCTCTGCCTCCTCCTGGATCCCTGGGAAGGGGTTTGAATGGGACACGTTGCTGTGGCGAGTGGCCAGAGATCACTGGAGAATTCAGAGCCGGACTGGTGTTGGTGACCAATTTGAAATCAGCTGATGATAGCGCCAAGGAGCGCTTGCAGAATGGAATTCAAATGTGGTCAAAGGGCCAATTACCACAACCCCAGCACATCAGAGTTGTCTCCTAGGCTCAGCCATCTTCCGCTGCTTCAATAATCACCTGGATCTGTGTCAATAAGGAGGGTATTTGCTAATGATTTCACACTCTCCCTCCACCCCTGCTAATGAAGAAGCTGATACTGGTCTACAATTAGACCTGGTTAACAGCCATTGATCTGGGGCAACTGGTTCACCTTCTAACCCCTCACAGCTTCCTCACAATCTAAAAGGCATGTTAGATGTGCCCTTGAACACTTGCTGCTTGCCTGGGTGGGACAGCCTGCAGCAACATTTGAGAATGTGGGCAGCGTTGGGGACAGAGCAGTTCACTGGGGGTTGGTGGGGTTTCCATTTCCACCAGCAGCGCACTCTGGTGGCTGATCTACAGGATGCACCGCAGCAGCTCGCTGAAGGTTATTTGGGCCACACTGCCCTCCCCTGGTTTCTCTACCACCAAGAAACACAGCAGCAGCATCATTGTGGCAACATCTTCAATTCCAAGTTACCTCCCAGTCACACACCATCCAGATTGTTTACATCAGCCATTCCTTCATCATCCATTCATTGGGATGTGTCACCTATGGGAATATTGGGAATACTGTCAGTACACAGCCTGCAGTGGGCCCAGTGTCACAGATCACAGATTCACTAGGATTAGGAAAGAAATAAATTCCAGGAATAAAAATACTTGGGATCAATTTATTCACATTTTTGGGACAAATATTTTTTGAGAGTTTGATATTAAAATCTTGACTGTATACACAGGAATTATTATATACTGATCAATAAAATGGTGGCAAAACTGTTTTGTGTGATTTGCTAGGTTTATTTTTAATTGTTTATTCTTGGCTGGTCTGCAGTGTGAGTTGTTTCTGGAAGTTTTTGCCGGTAATTTCCGATTGTTTCTCTGACTTTTGTTTGAATTGTTTCTGCATCTCCAGCCAGCCAATCAGCAGGATGCATTGGTGACCATCTTTCGGGATTCAATAGACTCCCCAACAGTTCCTGCAGATTGGAGGGTAGCTCATGTAACTCCCCTATTTAAAAAAGGAGAAAGGGAGAAAACAGGGAATTATAGACCAGGGAGCCTGACGTCAGTAATGAGGAAATTTCTCGGATCTATAATCAAAGATTTTATAGCAGAGCAATTAGAAAACTGTGGCAGAGTCAGACAGAGTCAGCATGGATTTGCGAAAGAGAAATCTTGCTTGACAAATCGGCCAGAATGTTTCGAGGATGGAGCTAGTAGAGATGACAAGTGGGAGCCTGTGGATGGGGTTTATTTGGATTTTCAGAAGGCTTTTGGCGAAGTCCCACATAAGAGATTGGTGTAAAATTAAGTTAAATATGGCAACTTGTCAAAGATCTTCTGGAAATGAAAATAAATCACGTCCACTGGTTCTTCTTTGTCTGTTACATCCTCAAAGAACTCTAACAGATTTGTCAGACATGATCTCCCCTTGACGAAGCCGTGCTGACTCAGTCCTATTTTATCATGCACTTCCAAATACTCCGCAATCTCATCTTTAATAATGGATCCTGTCACTGGGGTTGGAAACAGGGCTGGGGGATGATTCTGTTTGGGTGGGCAGTGGGACACAGGAGCCACATTTTACTGGAGGGCAGCCACTTAATGTGGTCGTTGTCAGGATTGTGATTCTATTAAAGTTAGCAGCCTGCCCGAAAGAGCTACTGACCAATCAGAGGGTGGCAGCTCAGCAGTGGCTATTTTTGGGCCTGTGCCTGGAGGATGAGGGCACATCGATGGGCGCCTGCCTTCAATCTCTGAGGACGTGTGGGCTGGGAAGGCAAGCGCCAATGAGAAGGGGGCTGGTCACCAACAGGAGGCAACACTGTTGTTGTGGGGCAGCCAATTCCCCAGACGACACTCCGCAGGATGCTCGGATTCCCAAATGGGAAGGCACCTCACATACCCCGCTGGGAGAGCACCAGGGCTGATCTGCCCGTCTCCCCAGGCGATGGTGTGCCCTCCCCAAACAGTAGAAATGCCCCTGAGGGGAGGAAGCGGCCCTTAATTGGCCAATTAAGTGGTTCATTGGGCTCAAGGTGCAGAGTCCACCTGCTCCCCTTTCCTCCCATTGGTCAAGGGGCCCGGCAACAGGAAGGCATCAGACCCACCAGCGGAACCCAGCTGCAGACTTTTGCCGGCCTTTCCACCTTGAAGCCAAAGGGCCTGGAAAATTCCAGCCTGTGAGTGTAAACTGATGGGATCTGCTTTTCCCACTGCGCTCCTGCAGAAGGCCTTGAATCTTTGAGCTGCTAACTCGGGGCCTGAAGCTGGGGCATGGAGCACTCTGCACTTTGCTCCTTGATACTCACATCTAATCTGATCACAGCATTCACTTCACAAAAGGATTTTCAGAATCGCACTAACATTTATAAAAACAGGAATTTCAATGGTGGGGAAGTGGCTGAAACACACAAATGTTGGAAGAATTGGAGGTGGTGTCCACGGACTGTTTAATAGCTCACCACAAGAGGAAGTGTTTTATTGCAGAAATGTGTCGCTGCAGTTCTCTCCCCACCGTGTTTATTTGATTCTCTCACAGGATGTGGGCATCGCTGGCGAGGGCAGCATTTATTGCCCATCCCTAATTGTCCCTGAGAAGGGGGTGGGGAGCTGCCCACTTGAACCGCTGCGATCCCTGTGGTGTCGGTACACCCAGCACCGAATCACACAATCACAGAATTATTACCACCCAGAAGGAGGCCATTCGGCCCTTCCTGTCTGAACCAGCTCTGCAAATGAGCATTCTGACTGAGTAACATTCTCCTGCCCCTTCCCCAGACCCTTTCCCCACAGCTATACTCAAATAAACATTTGTCAAATGAATTGTGAGCCGTGTGCCTGCTCGCTGGGTCTCAGCTTATTATAACCACATTACTGGGCAGCAATGACACACATCCTGCAAACACCCCATTGGGACAGAATTTGACACTGTATGGGGGAGAGGTGGGGGAATGGGAGGGAATGGGGGGAGGTGGGGGAATGGGGAGGTGGGGGAACGGGGGGAGAGGTGGGGGAATGGGGGGAGGTGGGGGAATGGGGGAGGTGGGGGAATGGGGGGAGGTGGGGGAATGGGGGGAGGTGGGGGAATGGGGGGAGGTGGGGGAATGGGGGGAGTTGGGGGAATGTTGGCGAGGTGAGGGAATGGGGGGGAGGTGGGGGAATGGGGGGAGGTGGGGGAATGGGGGTAAGTGAGGGAATGGGGGAGGTGGGGGGAGGTGGGGGAATGGGGGAGGTGGGGGAATGGGGGGAGGTGGGGGAATGTGGGGGAGGTGAGGGAATGGGGAGGTGGGGGAATGGGGAGAGGTGGGGGAATGGGGGTGGGGGGATTGGGAGAGGGGAGTGGGGGGAGTTGGGGGAATGGGGGAGAGGTGGGGAATGGGGGTGAGCTGCGGGGATGGGGGAGCTAGTGGAAAGGGGGGAGGGGGAATGGGAGGGGGAGGTGGGGGATGGGGAGGGGGAAGGTGGGGGAATGGGGGTGAGCTGGGGGGATGGGGAGCTAGTGGAAAGGGGGGAGGGGGAATGGGTGGGGGAATGGGGTGGGTAGGTGGGGGAATGGGGGTGAGCTAGGGGGGTGGGGGGAGCTAGTGGTAAGGGGGGAGGGGGAATGGGAGGGGGGAGGTGGGGGATGGGGAGGGGGAAGGTGGGGGAATGGGGGTGAGCTGGGGGGATAGGGGGAGCTAGTGGTAAGGGGGGAGGGGGAATGGGAGGGGGGAGGTGGGGGAATGGGAGGGGGAAGGTGGGGGAATGGGGGTGAGCTGGGGGGAATAGGGGGAGGGCGAATTGGAGGGGGAAGGTGGGGGAATGGGAGGGGGAGGTGGGGGATGGGGAGGGGGAGGTGGGGGATGGGGAGGGGGAAGGTGGGGGAATGGGGGTGAGCTGGGGGGATGGGGGGAGTAGGGGCAGGGCGAATTGGAGGGGGAAGGTGGGGGAATGGGGGGGAGTTGGGGGAATGGGGGGTAGGTGGGGGAATAGGGGTGAGCTTGGGGGATGGGGAGAGCTAGGGGAATGGGGGGGGGGGGAGGGTGAATGGGAGGGGGAAGGTGGGGGAATGGGAGGGGGGGGGGCTCTCTGCAAGGAGACCAGTGCCTGCTCCTGCATCCAGGGAGGGAGGGAGGGTCTGTAGGCTGGGCTGCAGCACTGGAATCTGTATCTGCTGCTGGGAGAGTGGCTCTGAGAAACGTTCAATGGCCTCAACCCGTCTGAGTGAGCCTGGAGACTGCCTGCTTTGGGCAGGTGGGTTGTCCTGCCCGCCCCGGATCAAGCCAGATTCAATAGTGAGTTTCAAAAAGGGGTTTGGAAAACTTCCCCAGGGGAGGAAATTACAGAGCTATGGAAAGAGAGCCAGAGCTGGTGTTAATCATTGATCAATTATCCTTAATTGTATGTGAGTGGAGAACATCAATATGGGTTTCATTTGGGTACATACAAACTGGAACTGTGCTGGGATTGAATGAGGAGATGTGTCCTTGTAATGCTTTACTCTGTAAATAAACGCAAGATTGAAAAGAGGTTAGCCGTCGTTTCAGCCCTCGCCAACTCGCTTTCAGAGTTAGAGCAGTGGGACTCCATGGATAGCTCTTTCCCAGAGCTCACAGCAGCATCATTGACTGAATGGCCTCTTTGTACTTTACATTGTCCATAGGTTTATCATGTTCTTTAGTTTATCAGACAGATTCCGCCAACATTGCCATCGCTCTTTATTTGGCTTCTTGTTCAGTGTAATCAGAACTTTCACACCAAAGTTTGAAATTTCGAACACAGACTCTTTATGTGGCCACTGAAAACCATGTCACCATCAGCATTCTGCGGCAAACAGTCCTGAATATCAAGCAAATACCTTATTAAATGTGGACATTCACAGGCGTCCGGGAAACTCACACATCCCTTTGTTTAAGGATGGACCGTCAACAAAAAGAACACCATCCCAGCCGGTTCATCTTTCTGGTTCACCAAAGACAAAAGACACATCAAAATTCACTGTGTGTCAGACAATGTGAATGGGTCACCATCAACCTATCATTTTATTGTGATGTCCCTCATCCATACCTAGACTGGATACATTTCAAAGTGTCAAATAAAGAGCAGTTGCTCGGATGCCGGACAGGAGCTCCAAACACTTCAAGTTGTAAGACTGTGAGGAAAGGGTATTTCACCCCAGGAGTAGTTCCACTGACAAATAGGGATATGTTTAGTTAAAACAAACTTTATTATTAAACAACATTAACATCACAGAAAATAACTTACAGTTAACAGTTAATCAATTCTTAACAAAAAAGGGAAACATTTTAACTTCTGACTGATACCTTCTTCAACTCCAATTAAGGAAAGCCCATTACAGGACAAAAGCCACTTGTAAATAAAGTTAGCAAACATGGGGATACTTGCTGTCCTCTGTGTAGAGAGTTGCTTCCAGCAAAGGAGAGACACTTTAAGATGCAAGTTCTTAAGCCTTTTGAGACTCAAAGCTAAATTGCCTGCTACAGACCTGGCTCCTCCCCTTAATTACATAATCTCTCTCCCACTAACTGTGTTACCACCATCTCACCAAAGCTAAACACTACCACTCAATTATCCAAACCCTAAGGAAACTTATTTCTATGTACTAAAATCCACGATCCCCATATAGGTAAATAATTAAATTTATAATCAAAGATTATACCACTTTTACAACATCTTAATTGCACCTTTTGCAGACACAGAGTCTACATCTAAATTAAACCAGGATTTATAAAAAATATTATTGCAACAGAATAATATCCAGCTTAACTCAGGCCTTTAATAACATTGCTGTAACAGATATAAAAAACAGTCTTTATTAAAAATTGTTACATTCAGCACACTGTTTCGTTTTAAACTTTATAAACATATTAACTTTTTCCCAAGTGCTTTAAACAAATCCCTGATTTGAATTCTCTCTCCAAATTGATTTTGTTCTTCTATCTGGTCAGTGAATATTAGAAACACTGAATTGATTGAGGGTCAGTATTCAGGTCATTGTTTCTCTGGTATGTACAGGACCTGAGTCAGCAGGGTTCAGTAAATCTATAGCAGCCTAACTGAATCTATCAGTGTAATTAAACACACTGAGGGCCCAGGCTCATGGCCGGGATTTCTAATCAATGATCACGTTCTTGTGTATCAGCACAGATTCATCACATTCACTTTTATTAATTCTGCTGCAACAATAGAGGGACTCCGGTGATGTATCCATGGGAAATCAAGTCATAGAAAGCAGGGAGGACCCAGTGCTGTGCACTGGCCCCACTATCCCGGGGACAGGGTCCCAGTGCTGTGCCCTGGCCTCACTATCCCGGGACAGGGTCCCAGTGCTCTGCCCTGGCCTCACTATCCCGGGACAGGGTCCCAGTGCTGTGCCCTGGCCTCACTATCCCGGGACAGGGTCCCAGTGCTGTGCCCTGGCCTCACTATCCCGGGACTGGGTCCCAGTGCTGTGCCCTGGCCTCACTATCCCGGGACAGGATCCCAGTGCTGTGCACTGATCTAACTCTCCTGGGTCTACAGTCCATGAGGAATCAGCCCCATTGGGAGAATTCAATAATAACTGATGTAAAATGATGCAGAAACTGTTGTGAAGATTTGCAGACTGTCTCTTGCTGTTGGCGATGTTAACTACGGCAAACACAGACCTTCAGCAAAGCAGTTTGAGTTGTTGAAGAATTGATTTCAAGTTACTAGGCCCGTTTGACGGCAGCGTAAACAGTCGGTTCCTCGACAATCGATGACATTGGGCGGTTGTTTTTCTGACGGAAGAACTGAATATCGGCGTAAAATAATTCTGCCTCTTCCGGCTGAAACACAATCAAATGCACAGCATATTAGGTCATGGGAAAAGACACTTAGCCCCCAACTCAAACACAGAACAAACCCACCCCCAACCCAAACACAGAACAAACCCACCCCCAAACTAAACACAGAACAAACCCACTCCCCAAACAAAACACAGAACAAACCCACCCCCCAAACTAAACAAAGAACAAACCCACGCCCAAACTAAACACAGAACAAACCCACCCCCAAACTAAACACAGAACAAACCCACCCCCCAAACTAAACACAGAACAAACCCACCCCCCAAACAAAACACAGAACAAATGCACCCCCCAAGCCAAATACTGAACAAACCCACCCCCAAACTAAACACAGAACAAACCCACCCCCCAAACTAAACACAGAACAAACCCACCCCCCAAACTAAACACAGAACAAACGCACCCCCAAGCCAAACACAGAACAAAACCGCCCCCAAACTAAACACGGAACAAGCCCACCCCCAAACTAAACACAGAACAAACCCACCCCCCAAACTAAACACAGAACAAACCAACCCCAAACTAAACACAGAACAAACCCACCTCTCAAACTAAACACAGAACAAATTCACCCCCCAAACTAAACACAGAACAAACCCACCCCCCAAACTAAACACAGAACAAACCCACCCCCAAACTAAACACAGAACAAACACACCCCCAAACTAAACACAGAACAAACCCCCCCCAAACTAAACACAGAACAAACCCACCTCCAAACTAAACGCAGAACAACCCAGCCCCAAACTAAACACAGAACAAACCCACACCCAATCTAAACACAGAACAAACCCACCCCCAAACTAAACACAGAACAAACCCACCCCCAAACTAAACACAGAACAAACCCACGCCAAAACTAAACACAAACCCACTCCCAAAGTGAACACAGAACAAACCCACTCCCAAACTTCTATATTCTACATATTAGAGAACTTATTGGGGAAGCACGGTAGCATGGTGGTTAGCATAAATGCTTCACAGCTCCAGGTTCCCAGGTTCGATTCCCGGCTGGGACACTCTGTGCGAAGTCTGCACGTCCTCCCCGTGTGTGCGTGGGTTTCCTCTGGGTGCTCCGGTTTGCTCGCACAGTCCAAAGGTGTGCGGGTAAGGTGGATTGGCCATGCTAAATTGCCCGTAGTGTCCTAAAAAAGTAAGGTTAAGGGGGGGATTGTTGGGTTACGGTTATAGGGTGGATACGTGGGTTTGAGTAGGGTGACCATTGGCTCGGCACAACATCGAGGGCCGAAGGCCGTGCTGTTCTATGTTTTAGAACAAACCCACCCCCAAACTAAACACAGAACAAACCCACCCCCAAACTAAACGCAGAACAAACCCACCCCCAAACTAAACAGAACAAACCCATTCCAAACTGAACACAGAACAAACCCACCCAAACTCAACACAGAACAAACTCACCCCCAAACTAAACGCAGAACAAACCCACCCCCAAACTAAACAGAACAAACCCACCCCCAAACTAAACGCAGAACAAACCCACCTCCAAACTAAACAGAACAAACCCACCCCCCAAACTAAACACAAACCCACCCCAAACTGAACACAGAACAAACCCACCCCAAACTAAACAGAACAAACCCACCCCCAAACTAAACACAAACACACCCCCCAAACTGAACACAGAACAAACCCACCCCCAAACTAAACACAGAACAAACCCACCCCCAAACTAAACACAGAACAAACCCACCCCCAAACTAAATACAGAACAAACACACCCCCAAACTAAACACAGAACAAACCCACCCCCAAACTAAATACAGAACAAACACACCCCCAAAACTAAACACAAACCTACCACAAACTAAACACAACCTAGTCCCAAAGCTAAACACAGAACAAACCCACCCCCAATCCAAACACAGAAATAAACCCACCCCCAAACTAAACAAAGAACAAACCCACCCCAAAACTAAACACAGAACAAACCCGCCCCCAAACTAAACACAGAACAAACCCACCCCCAAACTAAACACAGTACAAACCCATCCCCAAACTAAACACAGTACAAACCCACTCCAAACTAAACACAAACCTACCCCCAAATTAAACACACACCTACCCCCAAACTAAACGCAGAACAACCCCACCCCCAAACTAAATACAGAACAAAGCCACCCCAAACTAAACACAACCCCACCCCCAAACTAAATGCAGAACAACCCCACCCCCAAACAAAACACAGAACAATGTCACCCCCAAACTAAACACAGAACAAACCCACCCCCAAAACTAAACACACACATACCTCCAAACTAAACACAAACCCACCCCAAACTAAACACAGAACAAAACCACCCCAAACTAAACACAGAACAAACCCACACGCAAACATAAATACAGAACAAACGCACCCCCAAACTAAACAGAACAAACCCATTCCAAACTAAACACAGTTCAAACCCACCCCAAACTAAACACAGAACAAACTCACCCCCAACCTAAATGCAGAACAAACCCAGCCCCAAACTAAACAGAACAAACCCACCTCCAAACTAAACGCAGAACAAACCCACGCCCAAACTAAACAGAACAAACCCACCCCCAAACTAAACACAAACCCACCACCAAACTAAACACAAACCGACCCCCAAACTAAACACAAACCCACCCCCCAAACTGAACACAGAACAAACCCACCAAAACTAAACAGAACAAACCCACCCCCAAAACTGAACACAGGACAAACCCACCCCAAACGCAACACAAACCCACCCCCAAACTAAATGCAGAACAACCCCACACCCAAACTAAATACAGAACAAAGCCACCCCCAAACTAAACACAAACCCACCCCCAAACAAAACGCAGAACAACCCCACCCCCAATCTAAACACAGGACAAACCCACCCACAAACTAAATACAGAACAAACCCCTCCCCAAAATTAACACTGAACAAGCCCAGCCTCAAAACTAAACACAAACCCACCCCAAAACTAAACACAGAACAAACCCCCCCCCAAACTAGACACAGAACAAACCCACCCCCAAACTAAACACAGAACAATCCCACCCCAAAGATAAACACAGTACAAACCCATCCCCAAACTAAACACAGTACAAACCCACCCCAAACTAAACAAAAACCTACCCCCAAATTAAACACACACCTACCCCCAAACTAAACACAGACCAACCCCACCCCCAAACTAAATACAGAACAAAGCCACCCCAAAACTAAACACAACCCCACCCCCAAACTAAATGCAGAACAACACCACCACCAAAATAAACACAGAACAATGCCATCCCCAAACTAAACACAGAACAAACCCAGCCCCAAAACTAAACACACACCTACCCCCAAACTAAACACAAACCCACCCCCAAACTAAACACAGAACAAACCCACCCCCCAAACTAAACACAGAACAAACCCACCCCCAAACTAAACACAGAACAAACCCACCCTGAACTAACCACAGAACAAACCCACCCCCAAACTAAACAGAACAAACCCATTCCAAACTGAACACAGAACAAACTCACCCCAAACTAAACACAGAACAAACTCACCCCCAAACTAAACGCAGAACAAACCCACCCCCCAAACGAAACAGAACAAACCCACCCCCAAACTAAACTCAGAACAAACCCACCCCCAAACTAAACAGAACAAACCCACACCCAAACTAAACACAAACCCACCTCCAAACTGAACACAGAGCAAACCCACCCCAAACTAAACACAGAACAAACCCACCCCCAAACTAAGTACAGAACAAACACACCCACAAACTAAACACAGAACAAACCCACCCCCCAAACTAAATACAGAACAAACACAGCCCCAAAACTAAACACAAACCTACCACAAACTAAACACAACCTAGTCCCAAAACTAAACACAGAACAAACCCACCCCCAATCCAAACACAGAACAAACCCACCCCCAAACTAAACAAAGAACAAATCCACCCCCAAACTAAACACAGAACAAACCCACCCCCAAACTAAACACAGAACAAACCCACCCCCAAACTAAACACAGTACAAACCCATCCCCAAACTAAACACAGTACAAACCCACCCCAAACTAAACACAAACCTAACCCCAAACTAAACACACACCTACCCCCAAACTAAACGCAGAACAACCCCACCCCCAAACTAAATACAGAACAAAGCCACCCCAAACTAAACACAACCCCACCCCCAAACTAAATGCAGAACAACCCCACCCCCAAACTAAACACAGAACAATGCCACCCCCAAACTAAACACAGAACAAACCCACCCCCAAAACTAAACACACACCTACCCCCAAACTAAACACAAACCCACCCGAAACTAAACACAGAACAAACCCACCCCCAAACTAAGCACAGAACAAACCCACCCCCAAACATAAACACAGAACAAACCCACCCTGAACTAACCACAGAACAAACCCAGCCCCAAACTAAACAGAACAAACCCACCTCCAAACTAAACGCAGAACAAACCCACCCCCAAAACTAAACAGAACAAACCCACCCCCAAACTAAACACAAACCCACTCCCAAACTAAACACAAACCCACCCCCAAACTAAACACAAACCCACCCCCAAACTGAACACAGAACAAACCCACCCAAACTAAACAGAACAAACCCACCCCCAAAACTGAACACAGGACAAACCCACCCCAAACTCAACACAAACCCACCCCCAAACTAAACGCAGAACAACCCCACACCCAAACTAAATACAGAACAAAGCCACCCCCAAACTAAACACAAACCCACCCCCAAACAAAACGCAGAACAACCTCACCCCCAATCTAAACACAGAACAAACCCACCCCCAAACTAAATACAGAACAAACCCCTCCCCAGAATTAACACAGAACAAGCCCACCCTCCAAACTAAACACAAACCAAGCCCCAAAACTAAACATAGAACAAATCCAACCCCAACCCAAACACAGAACAAACCCACCCCAAACTAAACACAGAACAAACCCACACCCAAACTAAGCACAGAACAAATCCACCCCCAAACTAAACACAGAACAAACCCACCCCCAAACTAAACACAGTACAAACCCATCCCCAAACTAAACACAGTACAAACCCACCCCAAACTAAACAAAAACCTACCCCCAAACTAAACACACACCTACCCCCAAACTAAACACAATCCCTCCCCCAAACTAAACACAGAACAAACCCACCCCCAAACTAAACACAGAACAAACCCACCCCCAAACTAACACAGAAGAAACCCACCCTGAACTAACCACAGAACAAACCCACCCCCAAACTAAACAGAACAAACCCATTCCAAACTGAACATAGAACAAACCCACCCCAAACTAAACACAGAACAAACTCACCCCCAAACTAAACGCAGAACAAACCCACCCCCAAACTAAACAGAACAAACCCACCCCCAAACTAAACGCAGAACAAACCCACCCCCAAACTAAACAGAACAAACCCACCCCCCAAACTAAACACAAACACACCCCCAAACTGAACACAGAACAAACCCACCCCAAACTAAACACAGAACAAACCCACCCCCAAACTAAATATAGAAAAAACACACCCCCAAACTAAACACAGAACAAACCCACCCCCAAACTAAATACAGAACAAACACACCCCCAAAACTAAACACAACCCCACCCCCAAACTAAATGCAGAACAACACCACCCCCAAAATAAACACAGAACAATGTCAACCCCAAACTAAACAGAGAACAAACCCAGCCCCAAAACTAAACACACACATACCCCCAAACTAAACACAACACCACCCCCAAACTAAATGCAGAACAACCCCACCCACAAACAAAACACAGAACAATGCCACCCCCAAACTAAACACAGAACAAACCCACCCCAATACTAAATACACACCTACCCCCAAACTAAACACAAACCCACCCCAAACTAAACACAGAACAAACCCACCCCCAAACTAAACACAGAACAAACCCACCCCCAAACATAAACACAGAAAAAACCCACCTCCAAACTAAGTACAGAACAAACACACCCCCAAACTAAACACAGTACAAACCCATCCCCAAACTAAACACAGTACAAACCCACCCCAAACTAAACAAAAACCTACCCCCAAACTAAACACACACCTACCCCCAAACTAAACACAAACCCACCCCCAAACTAAACACAGAACAAACCCACCCCCCAACTAAACACAGAACAAACCCACCCCCAAACTAAACACAGAAGAAACCCACCCTGAACTAACCACAGAACAAACCCACCCCCAAACTAAACAGAACAAACCCATTCCAAACTGAACACAGAACAAACCCACCCCAAACTAAACACAGAACAAACTCACCCCCAAACTAAACGCAGAACAAACCCACCCCCCAAACTAAACAGAACAAACCCACCCCCAAACTAAACAGAACAAACCCACCCCCAAACTAAACACAAACCCACCCCCAAACTGAACACAGAACAAACCCACCCCAAACTAAACACAGAACAAACCCACCCCCAAACTAAATACAGAAAAACACACCCCCAAACTAAACACAGAACAAACCACCCCCAAACTAAATACAGAACAAACCCAGCCCCAAAACTAAACACACACCTACCCCCAAACTGAACACAACCCCACCCCCAAACTAAATGCAGAACAACCCCACCCCCAAACTAAAACACAGAACAATGCCCACCCCCAAACTAAACACAGAACAAACCACCCCCAAACTAAACACAACAACCCTACCCCCAAACTAAACACAAACCCACCCCCAAACTAAACACAGAACAAACCCCACCCCCAAACTAAACACAGAACAAACCCACCCCCAAACATAAACACAGAACAAACCCACCCTGAACTAACCACAGAACAAACCCAGCCCCAAACTAAACAGAACAAACCCACCTCCAAACTAAACGCAGAACAAACCCACCCCCAAAACTAAACACAAACCCACCCCAAACTAAACACAAACCCACCCCCAAACTGAACACAGAACAAACCCACCCAAACTAAACAGAACAAACCCACCCCCAAAACTGAACACAGGACAAACCCACCCCAAACTCAACACAAACCCACCCCAAACTAAACGCAGAACAACCCCACACCCAAACTAAATACAGATCAAAGCCACCCCCAAACTAAACACAAAACCCACCCCCAAACAAAACACAGAACAACCCCACCCCCCAATCTAAACACAGAACAAACCCACCCCCAAACTAAATACAGAACAAACCCCTCCCCAAAATTAACACAGAACAAACCCACCCTCCAAACTAAACACAAACCTAGCCCCAAAACTAAACACAGAACAAACCCAACCCCAAACTAAACACAGAACAAACCCACCCCCAAACTAAACACAGTACAAACCCATCCCCAAACTAAACACAGTACAAACCCACCCCCAAACTAAACAGAACAAACCCACCCACCAAACTAAACACAAACTCTCCCCCAAACTGAACACAGAACAAACCCACCCCCAAACTAAACAGAACAAACCCACCCCCAAACTAAACACAAACCCAGCCCCAAACTGAACACAGAACAAACCCCACCCCAAACTAAACAGAACAAACTCACCCCCAAAACAGAACACAGAACAAACCCACCCCAAACTAAACACAAACCCACCCCCAAACTAAACAGAACAAACCCACCCCCCAAACTAAACACAAACTCACCCCCAAACTGAACACAGAACAGACCCACCCCAAACTAAACAGAACAAACCCACCCCCAAACTAAACACAAACCCACCCCCAAAACAGAACACAGAACAAACCCACCCCAAACTAAACACAAACCCACCCCCAAACTAAACGCAGAACAACCCCACCCCCAAACTAAATACAGAACAAAGCCACCCACAAACTAAACACAAACCCACCCCCAAACTAAACGCAGAACAAACCCACCCCCAAACTAAGCACAAACCCACCCCAAACTAAACACAGAACAAACCAACCCCCCAAACTAAACACAAACCCACCCCAAACTAAACACAGAGCAAACCCACCCCCAAACTAAACACAAAACAAACCCTTCCCCAAAATAAACACAGAACAAGCCCAGCCTTAAACTAAACACAGAACAAATTCACCCCCAAACTAAACGCAGAACAAACCCACCCCCAAACTAAACACAAACCCACCCCCAAACTAAACACAGAACAAACCCAACCACAAACTAAACACAGTACAAACCCACCCCCAAAATAAAAACAGAACAAACACACCTCCAAAATTAAACACAGAACAAACCCACACCCAAACTATACAGAGAACAAGAGGACAGAGGTCAGAGGTGGGTTTTTTACGCAAAGAGTGGTGAGGCCGTGGAATGCCCTACCTGCAACAGTAGTGAACTCGCCAATATTGAGGGCATTTAAAAGTTTATTGGATAAGCATATGGATGATAAGGGCATAGTGTAGGTTAGATGGCCTTTCGTTTTTTTCCATGTCGGTGCAACATCGAGGGCCGAAGGGCCTGTACTGCGCTGTATCATTCTATAAACCCACCCCCAAACTAAACACAGAACAAACTCACCCCCAAACTAAACGCAGAACAAACCCACCCCCAAACTAAACAGAACAAACCCACCCCCAAACTAAACGCAGAACAAACCCACCCCCAAACTAAACAGAACAAACCCACCCCCAAACTAAACAAAAACCTACCCCCAAACTAAACACACACCTACCCCCAAACTAAACACAGACCAACCCCACCCCCAAACTAAATACAGAAAAAACACACCCCCAAACTAAACACAGAACAAACCCACCCCCAAACTAAATACAGAACAAACACACCCCCAAAACTAAACACAAACCTACCACAAACTAAACACAACCTAGTCCCAAAACTAAACACAGAACAAACCCACCTCCAATCCAAACACAGAACAAACCCACCCCAAACTAAACACAGAACAAACCCACCCCCAAACTAAACACAGAACAAACCCACCCCAAACTAAACACAAACCTACCCCCAAACTAAACACAAACCCACCCCCAAACTAAACGCAGAACAACCCCACCCCCAAACTAAATACAGAACAAAGCCACCCCAAACTAAACACAACCCCACCCCCAAACTAAACGCAGAACAACCCCACCCCCAAACTAAACACAGAACAATGCCACCCCCAAACTAAACACAGAACAAACCCACCCCCAAAACTAAACACACACCTACCCCCAAACTAAACACAAACCCACCCCAAACTAAACACAGAACAAACCCACCCCCAAACTAAACGCAGAACAAACCCACCCCCAAACTAAACAGAACAAACCCACCCCCAAACTAAACGCAGAACAAACCCACCCCCAAACTAAACAGAACAAACCCACCCCCAAACTAAACAAAAACCTACCCCCAAACTAAACACACACCTACCCCCAAACTAAACACAGACCAACCCCACCCCCAAACTAAATACAGAAAAAACACACCCCCAAACTAAACACAGAACAAACCCACCCCCAAACTAAATACAGAACAAACACACCCCCAAAACTAAACACAAACCTACCACAAACTAAACACAACCTAGTCCCAAAACTAAACACAGAACAAACCCACCTCCAAACCAAACACAGAACAAACCCACCCCAAACTAAACACAGAACAAACCCACCCCCAAACTAAACACAGAACAAACCCACCCCAAACTAAACACAAACCTACCCCCAAACTAAACACAAACCCACCCCCAAACTAAACGCAGAACAACCCCACCCCCAAACTAAATACAGAACAAAGCCACCCCAAACTAAACACAAACCCACCCCCAAACTAAACGCAGAACAACCCCACCCCCAAACTAAACACAGAACAATGCCACCCCCAAACTAAACACAGAACAAACCCACCCCCAAAACTAAACACACACCTACCCCCAAACTAAACACAAACCCACCCCAAACTAAACAC
The DNA here is from genome assembly GCF_902713615.1 of Scyliorhinus canicula. Taxonomy (NCBI): domain Eukaryota; kingdom Metazoa; phylum Chordata; class Chondrichthyes; order Carcharhiniformes; family Scyliorhinidae; genus Scyliorhinus; species Scyliorhinus canicula. The sequence continues at coordinate 310,420,926 of NC_052146.1, forward strand.
AGAACAAACCCACCCCCAAACTAAACACAGAACAAACCCACCCCCAAACATAAACACAGAACATACCCACCTGACTAACCACCAGAACAAACCCAGCCCCAACTAAACAGAACAAACCCACCTCCAAACTAAACGCAGAACAAACCCACCCCCAAACTAAACAGAACAAAACCCACCCCCAAAACTAAACAGAAACCCACCCCCAAACTAAACACAAACCCACCCCCAAACTAAACACAAACCCACCCCCAAAACGAAACACAGAACAAACCCACCCAAACTAAACAGAACAACCCACCCCAAAACTGAACACAGGACAAACCCACCCCAAACTCAACACAAACCCACCCCCAAACTAAACGCAGAACAACCCCACCCCCAAACTAAATACAGAACAAAGCCACCCCCAAACTAAACACAAACCCACCCCCAAACAAAACGCAGAACAACCCCACCCCCAATCTAAACACAGAACAAACCCACCCCAAACTAAATACAGAACAAACCCATCCCCAAAATTAACACAGAACAAGCCCACCCTCCAAACTAAACACAAACCTAGCCCCAAAACTAAACACAGAACAAACCCACCCCCAAACTAAACACAGAACAAACCCACCCCCAAACTAAACACAGTACAAACCCATCCCCAAACTAAACACAGTACAAACCCACCCCAAACTAAACAAAAATCTACCCCCAAACTAAACACACACCTACCCCCAAACTAAACACAGAACAACCCCACCCCCAAACTAAATACAGAACAAACCCACCCCCAAACTAAACACAACCCCACCCCCAAACTAAATGCAGAACAACACCACCCCCAAAATAAACACAGAACAATGTCACCCCCAAACTAAACACAGAACAAACCCAGCCCCAAAACTAAACACACACCTACCCCCAAACTAAACACAAACCCACCCCCAAACTAAACACAGAACAAACCCACCCCCAAACTAAACACAGAACAAACCCACCCCCAAACTCAACACAGAAGAAACCCACCCTGAACTAACCACAGTCAAACCCACCCCCAAACTAAACAGAACATACCCATTCCAAACTGAACACAGAACAAACCCACCCCAAACTAAACGCAGAACAAACCCACCCCCAAACTAAACAGAACAAACCCACCCCCAAACTAAACGCAGTTTAATAGCGGGGCCGTGTCCCAGGGTCCCGGTTAATAGCGGGACTGGGTCCCAGGGTCCCGTTTAATAGCGGGACCGTGTCCCAGGATCCCGTTTGATAACTTGCAGAGCTGAGAAATCCCCGGCTGAATGAGTCCGACCCGAGACTCTGTTTCATTTCCATTAAATCCCATCCTAATGATTCTCTCCGCCCGATACACCTTAAACTGGAATAAGACGAGGAAATGCTGGAAAAGCTCAGCAGGTCTGGCAGCAGCTGTGGAAAGAGAGACAGAATTAACGTTCAATTTCTTCACTGTCATTGTGAACTTGAAACGTTAATTCTGTTTCTCTCTCCACAGATGCTGCCAGGTGTGAGGTGGTTCACTTTGGAAGGAGTAACAGGAATGCAGAGTACTGGGCTAATGGCAAGATTCTTGGTACTGTAGATGAACAGAGAGATCTCGGCATCCAGGTACATAAATCCCTGAAAGTTGCCACCCAGGTTAATAGGGCTGTTAAGAAGGCATATGGTGTGCTAGCCTTTATAAGCAGGGGGGTTGAGTTTCGGAACCACAAGGTCATGCTGCAGCTGTACATAACTCTGGTGCGGCCGCACCTGGAGTACTGCGTGCAGTTCTGGTCACCACATTATAGGAAGGATGTGGAAGCTTTGGAACGGGTTCAGAGGAGATTTACTAGGATGTTGCCTGGTATGGAGGGAAGGTCTTACGAGGAAAGGCTCAGGGAATTGAGGTTGTTTTCGTTAGAGAGGAGAAGGCTGAGAGGTGACTTAATAGAGACATATAAGATAGTCAGAGGGTTAGATAGTGTGGACAGTGAGAGCCTCTTTCCTCGGATGGCGATGACCAACACGCGGGGACATAGCTTTAAATTGAGGGGTGGTAGATATAGGACAGATGTCAGAGGCAGTTTCTTTACTCAGAGAGTAGTAGGGGTGTGGAACGCCCTGCCTGCAACAGTAGTAGACTCGCCAACTTAAAGGGCATTTAAGTTGTCACTGGATAGACATATGGATGAAAATGGAATAGTGTAGGTCAGATAGGCTTCAGATAGTTTCACAGGTCGGCGCAACATCGAGGGCCGAAGGGCCCGTACTGCGCTGTAATGTTCTATGTTCTATGTACCTGCTGAGATTTTGCAGCATTTAACGTTCTTATTTCAGATTTGCAGCGTGTGAGGTGTTTTGTTTTTAATCCCAGGTGGAAGAGTGGTGGGATGTGGCTACAGGAAGCTGTGCTGATATTTGGGATCTGTTCCCCAGTCAGAGTCGGCTCCTTCAGAATGGGGACGGCAGATATGTAGCTAACCAAACTCTGGTGTGTGGAGTTAAAGAGAAGGAATGATCTCCAATTAGCAGCATGATATCTGTCAAAAAGCCCTTACCTCAGCCGAGGTTGAAGCTTCCTCTTTGTTATTCGGCATTTTACCTGGAATAAAACAAGAATCTTGAAGTGATTGTAACTGCTGATGTGATTGATAATCAGAGAGAAACTGGAGTGTGTGGGAAGTGTGGAGTTAGACGGTATCCCACTACAGGCTGATGGACTGGACACACTTCACCAGCCCAGCACACACTCACTCAATGAAATGCAGCTTTCTCTCAGTGGGGACTCTTGCCTCTGATTGAGATGGTTGTGGGTTCAAGGCCCACTCCAGCCACTGGAGTGTGTAGAACACGTGCAGCATTGTACTGTGAGGGTGAACACTGAGACAGCTGTGTAATGACAGAGGGATCGAGTGTCAGAGAGTCAGTACTGAGGGAGTGCTGCACTGTCAGAGGGTCAGTACTGAGGGAGTGCTGCACTGTCAGAGGGTCAGTACTGAGGGAGTGCTGCACTGTCAGAGGGTCAGTACTGAGGGAGTGCTGCACTGTCAGAGGGTCAGTACTGAGGGAGTGCTGCACTGTCAGAGGGTCGGTACTGAGGGAGTGCTGCACTGTCAGAGGGTCAGTACTGAGGGAGTGCCGCACTGTCAGAGGGTCAGTACTGAGGGAGTGCTGCACTGTCAGAGGGTCAGTACTGAGGGAGTGCTGCACTGTCAGAGGGTCAGTGCTGAGGGAGGGCTGCACTGTCAGAGGGTCAGTACTGAGGGAGTGCTGCACTGTCAGAGGGTCAGTACTGAGGGAGTGCCGCACTGTCAGAGGGTCAGTACTGAGGGAGTGCTGCACTGTCAGAGGGTCAGTGCTGAGGGAGGGCTGCACTATCAGAGGGTCAGTACTGAGGGAGTGCTGCACTGTCAGAGGGTCAGTACTGAGGGAGTGCCGCACTGTCAGGGGGTCAGTACTGAGGGAGTGCTCCACTGTCAGAGGGTCAGTACTGAGGGAGTGCTGCACTGTCAGAGGGTCAGTGCTGAGGGAGGGCTGCACTGTCAGAGGGTCAGTACTGAAGGAGTGCCTCACTGTCAGAGGGTCAGTACTGAGGGAGTGCTGCACTGTCAGAGGGTCAGTACTGAAGGAGTGCCTCACGGTCAGAGGGTCAGTACTGAGGGAGTGCTGCACTGTCAAAGGGTCAGTACTGAGGGAGTGCTGCACTGTCAAAGGGTCAGTACTGAGGGAGTGCTGCACTGTCAGAGGGTCAGTACTGAGGGAGTGCTGCACGGTCAGAGGGTCAGTACTGAGGGAGTGCTGCACTGTCAGAGGGTCAGTACTGAGGGTGTGCTGCACTGTCAGTGGGTCAGTACTGAGGGAGTGCTGCACTGTCAGTGGGTCAGTACTGAAGGAGTGCCTCACTGTCAGACGGTCAGTACTGAGGGAGTGCCGCACTGTCAGAGGGTCAGTACTGAGGGAGTGCTGCACTGTCAGAGGGTCAGTACTGAGGGAGTGCTGCACTGTCAGAGGGTCAGTACTGAGGGAGTGCTGCACTGTCAGAGGGTCAGTACTGAGGGAGTGCTGCACGGTCAGAGGGTCAGTACTGAGGGAGTGCTGCACTGTCAGAGGGTCAGTACTGAGGGAGCGCTGCACTGTCAGAGGGTCAGTACTGAGGGAGTGCTGCACTGTCAGTGGGTCAGTACTGAGGGAGTGCTGCACTGTCAGTGGGTCAGTACTGAAGGAGTGCCTCACTGTCAGAGGGTCAGTACTGAGGGAGTGCCGCACTGTCAGAGGGTCAGTACTGAGGGAGTGCTGCACTGTCAGAGGGTCAGTACTGAGGGAGTGCTGCACTGTCAGAGGGTCAGTACTGAGGGTGTGCTGCACTGTCAGTGGGTCAGTACTGAGGGAGTGCTGCACTGTCAGTGGGTCAGTACTGAAGGAGTGCCTCACTGTCAGACGGTCAGTACTGAGGGAGTGCCGCACTGTCAGAGGGTCAGTACTGAGGGAGTGCTGCACTGTCAGAGGGTCAGTACTGAAGGAGTGCCTCACTGTCAGAGGGTCAGTACTGAGGGAGTGCCGCACTGTCAGAGGGTCAGTACTGAGGGAGTGCCTCACTGTCAGAGGGTCAGTACTGAGGGAGTGCTGCACTGTCAGAGGGTCAGTACTGAGGGTGTGCTGCACTGTCAGTGGGTCAGTACTGAGGGAGTGCTGCACTGTCAGTGGGTCAGTACTGAAGGAGTGCCTCACTGTCAGACGGTCAGTACTGAGGGAGTGCCGCACTGTCAGAGGGTCAGTACTGAGGGAGTGCTGCACTGTCAGAGGGTCAGTACTGAGGGAGTGCTGCACTGTCAGAGGGTCAGTACTGAGGGAGTGCTGCACTGTCAGAGGGTCAGTACTGAGGGAGTGCTGCACGGTCAGAGGGTCAGTACTGAGGGAGTGCTGCACTGTCAGAGGGTCAGTACTGAGGGAGCGCTGCACTGTCAGAGGGTCAGTACTGAGGGAGTGCTGCACTGTCAGTGGGTCAGTACTGAGGGAGTGCTGCACTGTCAGTGGGTCAGTACTGAAGGAGTGCCTCACTGTCAGAGGGTCAGTACTGAGGGAGTGCCGCACTGTCAGAGGGTCAGTACTGAGGGAGTGCTGCACTGTCAGAGGGTCAGTACTGAGGGAGTGCTGCACTTTCAGAGGGTCAGTACTGAGGGAGTGCTGCACTGTCAGAGGGTCAGTGCTGAGGGAGGGCTGCACTGTCAGAGGGTCAGTACTGAGGGAGTGCTGCACTGTCAGAGGGTCAGTACTGAGGGAGTGCTGCACTGTCAGGGGGTCAGTACTGAGGGAGTGCTGCACTGTCAGAGGGTCAGTACTGAGGGAGTGCCACACTGTCAGAGGGTCAGTACTGAGGGAGTGCCGCACTGTCAGTGGGTCAGTACTGAGGGAATGCTGCACTGTCAGAGGGTCAGTGCTGAGGGAATGCTGCACTGTCAGAGGGTCAGTACTGAGGGAGTGCTGCACTGTCAGAGGGTCAGTACTGAGGGAGTGCTGCACTGTCAGAGGGTCAGTACTGAGGGAGTGCTGCACTGTCAGAGGGTCAGTACTGAGGGAGTGCTGCACTGTCCGAGGGTCAGTACTGAGGGAGTGCCGCACTGTCAGAGTGAGCATTACTCTGCGGCTCACTGTCCAATATTGTGTTTAGAAACAATGCTAAACAATAAATATGATTTGGAATGATGTGTTTGTGACAGATTTAAATGGTTTCTTACCACAGACACTTGTGTATACTGTGTTCAGTTCACCTTCAGGGGCTCCAGGCAAACTGTACAGAAAAAAGTCAATGATTTACTACAGCAGAAATATCAGTGAACATCTCAATAAAACAATTAACACCGGGTCTGCATTGAGGTAAGAACATCAACTCCTGTTCCTTGTTTGTGTGTTTGTAACTGCAAAGAATATCTCTTACTCCTCACAATAAAACTCCACACGTTATAATTGGTTGGTTGGTTTGATATCAGCTCTTTGAGGTGACTTTGACAGGTTTGGATCAGACAAGGAACAGTTTTCCCCATTTGCGGATGGCACCAGGACTGGGGGAGACAGATTTAAGATATTGGGGAAGAGATCAGGGATGGCGGGGGGAGGGAGGGAGGGGGGTAATGAGCTGGAACTTGCTGCCCGCGAGGACAGTGGAAGCAGAGACGATGATTGATTTCAAAAGGAAATTGAATGAGCATTTGAGGAAATTAAATTTCCGACCTCAGTGAATAAATAAGTAGAATTCGACCAACTGAATTCCTCTGCAGAGTGCTAGCATAGACTCAAAGGGCAGAATGGCCTCCATCTGTGTCATAATGATGCAGTGACTGAGGGATTCAACCAATTGTGTCCAAGTTTCCTTAAAGATGAAGCAGAGTTCGATATTCACAGCTAACAGAGCAGCAATCTATGGCAGCTGAGTTAGTGCAGGAGTCAGTGATGTTGAGAGTTTATTTTCGGGATGGGGGTCAGGATGGTAAATTAATTGCTGCATCTTGTGTCGTCTCTGTTCCTGACAGTGACATTGAGCTGATGGAACAGGACTCCAAGGCTGGTGTGTGTCTCTCGGGAGCCGCCATCCTCGGTTGGCTTCACCTTCCTGAGTGTGGGCTTGGTGAACTGGCTGGAAATGTAGCAATGTGGACATTCAGCTGGGTGGTTTGCTGGTCACTGACCCCCTGCACCGAGCATTTGGGAACCTCCTGGTTGGCCAGGAGAAAGTGTGGAGGGTCCAAGATGGACCCATAGCTGCCAAAATTAATGCCTGAACTTTGACAAACTCTGTGATGGGGAAAATGTGTCAGAATTAATAAATCACAATAACGTCACAACATGTCTGAGAGCGACATGTTAGAAACACAGGAATTACAGCGCGGCCGTCACCATTTAACCATTCCTACCTGGTGAGGATAAGCCTTTCCTGAGAACTAACTTTCACTCCCACATTGTCCTATTTTCCTTCCTCGTGCATTTTCTATCTTCCCTGAATTATCAATTTCCTTTTGCAATGTCTTCATCAACACTTGTGTGGAGGTGTTCTGCTGCGATAGCTGTTTCCCCAATCTCAGGCTGGGGTTTACGTTGTGATCAGGGCCGCGTGTCTTTGGTGTCCCTGCCAGTGGAAACTGTCTATCTGCGTCCATCTGATTTCTCAGTGCGTCCCATCCACCAACTCTTTCAAAAGGGCTGTGGGGGGAGAACCCCACACCACCTTCCTCCCCCCTCCCTCCGTAAACTCCAGCCCACTCTTTATGCTTCTCTCTGTATCTGTGCAGGGAGGGAGAATCATTTCAATCAAAGCTTCCTCCCCCTGACCCATTGGCTGATTCCATCCCTCCACATCACCTCAATGTGACATGATCATCACAACAGACAGCAAATTCTATTCCATTTACCTTTCTGGCTTTAACCTGCTTTGAAAACATGCCCATTTTTTCACGCACAGTATTGTGATGATAAATATGCCGAGCAAGAGGGCGAATGCCAGGGTGCCGGTTATAATACCCGTGAGAGGCGGCAGCTGGTTTTCAGGATGTTCTGGAAAATATCAAGAGTTTTTGTGAAGTTTAACATCAGTAAAATGAAGAAGAAGATTTGAGTTCCTGTCCTTCAGAAACGAGGGTAGCTGCATGATTGAGGGAGGCCGAGAGGTAACGGGGGGTGGGGGGGGTGGGGGGGACTGCCCGCGCGGGGATCAACCAATACCCATTTCAGGGCATTTTCCCACCACTGCTGGGAACAATGTCAGGAATTGTAGTGGGGTCGGCTGCGGGAGTCATTGGGCTTTTCCTGGATATTTGTAACCAGCCCATCCCTGGCATTACCTTCACTCAATCCCCCCACTATCAACATTCTGGGGGTTACCATTGCCCACAGTCTGAACAGGGCCAGCATATCACTGAGCTTTGTGCTTGAGCTGCAGAGAACACCTCCTGAGTCAGACACAGCCTGAGTGAATGGGGTTATCGGGAATTCAGTGCAGATGGAAATTCGGTGCAGAGGGCCAAGAGGTCCTCTTTTGCTTTCCAACTTTTTCTCTCTTCAGAGAGTGGACTTGCCCCGCTGCAGCAGTAAAGGTTACAAGGGAGAGAGCTGATTGGTTAGTAGGGGGGAGAGCTGGGTAAGTATTAACTACTTTCATCACCTATCGCTTGTCCGGTACTATTTTGTGGTCTGTAGTTTGTAAGGGCTCCATTCCATAGTAACGAGGACCAGGAAAGAAGGGCTCCAGAATAATTGATATTATCTGATATAAGCATCTTCCCAATGTTTAATTTAAAGGCACGAGAGCTCAAAGCTGTGCTTTGCTCCTCATGCTCCATGTGGGAAGCTGGGAACATTTCCAGTGCCCGGGGCCAGCACGTACATGGAAAGTGTCTCCAGCTGCAGCTCCTGGAAGCCCGGGTTTCTGAGCTGGAGCAGCGGCTGGCAACACTGTGGATCATCCGCGAGGTGGAGAGTGTCATGGATAGCACGTATAGAGAGGTGGTCACACTGCAGGCTCAGACTCCACAGGCAGGAAGGGAATGGGTGACCAGCAGACAGAGCAAGAGAGCGAGGTAGGAAGTGCAGGAATTTCCTGTGACCATTCCCCTGCAAAACAGACATCCCACTTTGGATACTGTTGGGGGGAATGGCCTCTCAGGGGAAAGCAGCAGCAGCCTAACCCATGGCTCCACGGTTAGTTCTGCTGTAGAGGGGAGGGGTAACAAGTGTGTCAGTGCAATAGTTATCGGGGATTTAATTGTAAGGGGACTAGACAGCTGTTTCTGTGGCCGCAAACGAGACTCCAGGATGGTATGTTGCCTCCCTGATGCTTGGGTCAAAGATGTCTTGGAGCGGGTACAGGACATTCCGGAGGGGGGGAGGGTGAACAGCCGGTAGTCGTGGTCACATCGGTACCACAGACATCGGTAAAAAAAGGGATAAGATCCTGAGAACAGAATACAGGGAGTTAGGAAGGAAGATGAGAACTCGGACCTCAAAGATAGTGATCTCAGGATTACTCCCAGTGCCACCTGGTGGTCAGAGTAGAAATAGCAGGATGGAGCGGATAAATACGGAGATGAAGGGATGGGGTGAGAGGGAGGGTTTCAGATTCCTGGGGCATTGGGACCGGTTCTGGGGGAAGTGGGACCTGGAAAAACTGGACGGGTTACACCTGGGTATTTTAATGGACGAAGCATTGGGAATAAGGTAGACAAACTGATGGAGCAAATCAAGGTAAATGGTTATGATCTCATAGTCATTCCGGAGACATGGTTACAAGGAGATCAACACTGGGAACTTTATTTCCAGGGATGTTTGACCTTTCGAAGATACTATAGTATTAGACAAACTAATGGGGCCAGAGACAGATAAATGCCCCTCACCCTAATGGGGCCAGAGACAGATAAATGCCCCTCACCCTAATGGGGCCAGAGACAGATAAATGCCCCTCACCCTAATGGGGCCAGAGACAGATAAATGCCCCTCACCCTAATGGGGCCAGAGACAGATAAATGCCCCTCACCCTAATGGGGCCAGAGACAGATAAATGCCCCTCACCCTAATGGCTTCATGCTCGGATTCGGAAAGAAGTTGCCACAGAGATCGCGGATACATCGGCTGTAACTTTCCAAAAATGTTTCCATTCTGGAGAAATATCAGAGGATTGGGAATCTGCCAATGTGACACCTCGATTCAAAAAGGGCGGGAAGCACAAAGCGGGAACTATCGGCCAATTAGCCTGACGGTGATTGGTGGAGAAATGTTGGAATCAATGATTAAGGAAGTAATAGCAGCACATTTGTAAAATCCTAATCTAATGGAGCAGAATCAGCGCGGCTTCAGGAAAGGGAAATCGGGGCTGACTCATTTATTAGAGTTTTTGAGGAAGTCCCAATCAGAGTGGAGAGAATGGAATCAGTGGATGTTTTATATTCGAAATTCCAGAATGTGTTTGACAAGATACCTCACAAAAGGTTAAGTTATAAGATAAGAGCCCATGGTGTTGGAGGTGGGATATAGACATGGAGAGAGAATTGGCTAATTGGGCAGGAAACAGGGAGTGGGGATAAGGGGATCTTTTTCAGGTTGGTGACCTGTAACCAGTGGGTCCCACAGGGATCAGTGCTGGGAACGACACTGTTTACAATATATAGCAGTGACTTAGAGGAAGGAAGTGAATGTACTGTCGCCCAATTTGCAGACGACACAAAAATAGGTGGAAAGGCAAGTTGTGGGAGAGACACAGTTTGCAAAGAGATATCGATCGGTTAATTCCGTGGGAAAAAGGTTGGCAAATGGAGTACAATGTGGGAAAATGTAGAGTTGTTCATTTTGGAAGGGAGAAAGAGTAAATGTAAGATACTGCAGAAAGCTGCAACACGAAGGGACATTGGAGGACTTGTGCACAAAACACAGAAAGCTAGCAGACAGGGGCAGCAGGTAATCAGGAAGGGTAATGGAATGTTGCCGGTGATTTCACTGGGGTTGGAGTATAAGAGTCAGGAAGCTTTGCTGCAACTGTCTAAGGTGCTGGTGAGACCACATCTGGAGAGTTGGGAACAGTTTTGGTCCCTTATTTAAGTGAAGACATTATTCCATTGGAGGCAGCTCAGGGAAGGTTGACACGGGTTGGAGGGATTGTCTTTGCAGCAAAGGTTAATCTGGATGTTGGGATGCTACTTGTAGGAAGTTAGAAGAATGAAAGGTGATCTCAGTGAATCTTATTCTTAAGGGGCTTGACAAGGACAATGCTGAGAGGCTGTCCGCAGCCAGCACGCCAGGTTCCTGATCGCTGGGACCACACGCGGCCAACTCCGTCGGGAACTCGGCCCATCGGAGGCGGAGCATCGCCAGTGGGCCGGCCAATGACACGGCGATGGCGTTGTGACTGCGCGCCCGTGCGTCCTGATGATTCAGAGGGGGAGGAGCATAGCGAGCCAGCGTCAAACCGGCGCCTGTCCCGATTCTGTCGGCGGGAACCATTCTCCGCCCAGTCGCCATTCTCGATTTCAGTGTTGGAAAATTCCGGAGAATTCCGCCCATGGAATAGATTCTGTGCAACAGGAGATGTATTTAAGCAGAGAGAAATGTTTCTTGGTAACTCGGGAAGTGAATGGATCCAACGGGAAAGTTAAAATGAAAGCAAATTACTGCAGATGCTGGAATCTGACACAAAAACAGGAAATACTGGACAATCTCAGCAGGTCTGGCAGCATCTGTGGAGAGAGAAGGGAGCTAACGTTTCCAGTCTGAGTAACTCTCTCCCAATGGGAAGCTTGTTGACCACAATAGCTGTTCCTGAAAAGTCTGATGATCTGATTGAACCACAATCATTAACGTGATACCAGGAATCAGAAATTGGCCGAGCTTTGAACACACACAAAAAGACAAATCCACACGGATATTGTATGGTACTGCTGGAATATATTTAGAGATTAATGAGCTTCATTTTGCAGAACCTTTCTCAAGCGGAATAAAGGTAAATTAAGTGCACGTTAAGAAAGGTGGTTTATGAACGGTGAGAGGTTAAATGTGTGGGTAGCAGGGCTGGCAGGGTAGAGGGTCCATTAACCTCTCTGTCAGGGTCAGTGGGAAGTGGGGGGGGCTGTTGTTCAGAGCCAGGGGCCAGTTGTACAACGGCCCCCACACTGTGTCAGTGAAACATTCTTCGTTGTCAGCGATCAGGGGACTCTGTCAATTGAGAACAAGACACTGCTGCAACCGATCTTCCACCTTCGGAGCCCTCAGCCAAACCTCCATTGGAGGGTTTTGTTGTACTCAGACTGATAGGCGGTGGGAAGGGGTTAGATGTGGAGGTACAGTTGGTGGTAGGGTAGAATGTTCCCTAAAATATCACAGGTTTTACAGAAGGTTCTAGGACAGGTTTTAAACAAGTGCAGAGGGAGGAAGGGGAGTGGAGGGGAGGGGGGAGGGTGCTTGGTGGGGGGTGGGGGGGTGGGGGGGCGGTAGAGAACAATTGGGAAGGTTTGTGACAGACTGGGGGACAGGGGAGGTGAATGGACAACAGACCCATTCCCAGCACTGACCGTCGGAGGAAATGGGAGCAGTGAAGTTGATCTGAAATCACTGAGCTCAGCATGTGTTTGGAAAGCTAGAACATTCTGAAGCAAACGTTGAGATGCTTTTCCTCACGTTGTCATTGAAACAATGTGTGAGGCTGAGGTCAGAGGGCAGAGGGCAGAGTGCGAGAGGGAATTCAAAGGAGGAGTGATGGGGAATGGTGGGAATGAATGGAGGAAGTTGGTATATCTGTCACCCTGTCACAATTGTCTGTCCAATGAGGAGGGGGACAACATTTACAAATATTGGTTTCATCATCAGTCTGAAGCCCTGAAAAGCTGGTGAAAAGGAGATGGTTCAATTTGTTTGAGATTCTTGAAGTCATCAATACACAATCCAAACACACAAACCTATTTCCCGAATCCCAGCCTGTCCACCAACACACTATTTGAGATCAGTTAGAATCATGGAAACTGTACTTACTGGTTACATTCAGCTGTGATCCATTCCCACTGATATCTCCCCACACGGAGCAGTAATAGACGGCAGTGTCATTGGGCTGCACGTTGCTGATTGTCAGGATGAAGGTTTTATTGGCCGTGTCTCGGGAAGGATGGAAACGCTCAGTGAAACCCGGACTCCGTTGTGTGTTGTTCTTTATATCATGTGTTAAAACCCTCTCCATATCTTTCCCTGGCAGCTCCCGGTTCCAGTGAACATCGGTGTGTGTCACTGTGGCGTTCTGCATGGTGCACTGTAACCGTGCAGTCTGACCCTCTGTGACACGTTCCAGACTCGGAGATTGGATAAGGACTGGAGCATTCGCACCTTTAAGACAAAAATATCAACAAGTTAAACACCAGTCTGAAGTTTGTGAATATCTGCAAATGTTTCAGTGAAGAATGTATCCGCTGATGTTACCTTGGGGACAAAGTGAAGAAATTATCAAACGTTCTGATCTGAAAAAGCTAAAGATTTATTTGTTTAAGGTCACATGTTCAGCTATCTCTGCCACACCCCCCATCATTCCAACTTCCCTATTCCTACTCTCTGATCCCTATCACTGCAGAATTTTCCCATTCTCCCTCCCAATCCCTCTCTCCATATTTCCTAAATGCCCCCCTCCCCTGTTAATTTCTAATTCTTCCCTCCCCCGATATTTTGTCATTGTTTACTCGAGGGTCACACACTGGGGGCTTTCCTCAAATATTCAAAACCATTGTCATCAATCCTCTCTTCACAGAAACCATCCAGACATATCTGTCCCTCCGACTGCTGACTCTTCATCTAATCTCAATCCATAAACCATCTCAAATCCACCTGTTCAAATCCATCCAGTGTTAGGATCCGGAGCAGACCCCAACATTTGTTAGGATCCCGGAGCAAACCCCAACATTTGTTAGGATCCCGGAGCAGATCCCAACATTTGTTAGAATCCCGGAGCAGATCCCAACATTTGTTAGCATCCCGGAGCAGATCCCATTTGTCAGGATCCTGGACAAGAATCCCAAAAAAATGTTTTCAATTTATAAAGCTGTGAGGAAAATATACTTCACCCCAGGAGTGATGAGTCTGACCAATAGGCCCCTTTTATGTTAAAACAAACTTTAATTCAAACACAGAATGAACCACATTAACACCAAAGAAATAAATTTACAATTAACACTTAAACAGTTCTGAAATAAAGGAAAAACATTAACTTAGTAGCTATGTCTGTTATTGATTAAAATTAAGCAACCTATTACAGTTCAAATGCCTCTTATAAATAAACTTAAGAAGCCGATTATTTGCTCAGCTATATGACGACTTTTGGAGAGAAATCTTTTCAAGAGAAGATTCTGTACACTTCTGTTCAAACCAGCAGCATTTGGCAAAACTGCTGAAAACTACAGACAGACCTGGCTTCTCCCATAAATTAAAGCATCTGTATCCCACTGAGTTCCATGACCTCCTCATCTCAGATGATGCACCACTCATCGATAAATTACCTACACTCCAGGGAATCCCCAGCAATCAAAACATGATTCTATTAGCCCTTCATCTGTAACCAAGTGAATGTTTGGATTCAATCATCTTTTACTACTCCTTAGTAGACACGCTGCCCGCAGGTATTTTGAACTAGGTTTTTTTTCTTTATAACATTATTGCCACAGATATGAATATAACAGTTTCTACATTCATCACAGCATATTAACTCCCAGCTCACAGCATCGAGCTCAGTGCCTGCTCATTCATCACTGGAGTCAAAGAATAAGAACAAAGCACAGCACAGGAACAGGCCCTTCGGCGCTCCAGAGTGCCCACACCCCCCGCACAGTAAAGTTTAATTCTAATCAGCTGGGGAAAGGCAGAGAGAGAGAGAGAGGACAGAAATTCACACTTTCAGTTCTGTCAAAATCCACCTCGAATCCCCACCGGGAATCTGAACGGGAAAATCACAGACACCCCCTGAGGCTCTGAGAGATTTTAGGGGTGAAACATTGATATCACACCTTTCCACTCACCCTGTCGCTTTCTGTCTGTGTGTGTGTTTAAATTGTACATTTTTACTTCACAGACTTCAGGCTTCTTCCCAGATCGTTCCTCCCTCTGGGTCACAGCCTCCGAGGCTGGCAATGTTCCATCATATTCCTCTAATATATGGTCAATATGGAATCAAAGCAATATAAGATAGACAGTACTTACTGGTTACATTCAGCCGGGTTCCATTCCCAAAGATTTCCCCCCAAATCCCACAGATATAGACAGCGGAGTCATCGAGCTTCACATCTCTGACTGTCAGAATGTAGCTGTTACCGGCAACATCTCTGGACGGCTGAAACCGATCAGACAGACCTCTCGCCCGGTAAACACGGCCATCTACATAATGACTCAATATCAATTCCTTGCTTTCTGGGTAGTACCAATGTGCATCGTATTTATCCACAGTGTAATCTACATGGTCGCTCTGTAAGTCACACAGAAACTTCACTGTTTCACCCTCAGGCACTTTCACAACTTGAGGGGATTGGATAAGAACCGTCCCTGTCACATGACCTGTGAACAGAAAATAACTGAAGATCAGAACAGATAAGAAAATACAAAATAGAAACTGAGAGCAGGTTATAAAGTCTCCTGTGTATTGATGTGTGGATATTGTGTATTATCCGCACTAACTTGTTCAAATTAACCCCAAGCAAAGTGCTGCAGATTTTGACAATCAGGATTTCAGAAAATGCTGGGAATGAATGCGCAGGAAACCCAGCAGCCTCTGGGGACAGAGAGACAGGGCCAATCAGATCACCATGACTGTGCTGAATGGTGGAACAGGCTCGAGGGGCTCAGCAGCCTCTGGAGACAGAGAGACAGTGACAATCAGATCACCATGGCCGTGCTGAATGGTGGAACCGGCTCAGGAGACCCAGCAGCCTCTGGAGACTGAGAGACAGTGACAATCAGATCACTGTGACCGTGTTGAATGGTGGAACAGGCTCGAGGGGCCCAGCAGCCTCTGGAGACTGAGAGACAGGGACAATCAGATCACTGTGACCGTGTTGAATGGTGGAACAGGCTCGAGGGGCCCAGCAGCCTCTGGAGACTGAGAGACAGTGACAATCAGATCACTGTGACCGTGTTGAATGGTGGAACAGGCTCGAGGGGCCCAGCAGCCTCTGGAGACAGAGAGACAGTGACAATCAGATCACTGTGACCGTGCTGAATGCTGGAACAGGCTCGAGGGGCCCAGGGGCCTCTGGAGACAGAGAGACAGTGACAATCAGATCACCATGACTGTGTTGAATGGTGGAACAGGCTCAGGAAACCCAGCAGCCTCTGGAGACTGAGAGACAGGGACAATCAGATCACCATGACCGTGCTGAATGGGGGAACAGGCTCGAGGGGCCCAGCAGCCTCTGGAGACAGAGAGACAGTGACAATCAGATCACCATGACCATGTTGAATGGGGGAACAGGCTCAGGAGACCCAGCAGCCTCTGGAGACAGAGAGACAGTGACAATCAGACACCATGACCGTGCTGAATGCTGGAACAGGCTCGAGGGGCCCAGGAGCCTCTGTAGACAGAGAGACAGTGACAATCAGATCACTGTGACCGTGTTGAATGGTGGAACAGGCTTGAGGGGCCCAGGGACTTCCTGCTGCTCTGAATTCATACACTGGCAAAACTTTTCAAACTGACAACCCTGCATCAGAACTTAGCGACTCTTTCACATTGCACTGTACTGACCAACAGTCCCTCAGGATGAAGTTAACCCCCCGAAACACACACTGCAATAAAGAGAATGCAGTTTCCAGGGCAAGGTCAGTACTTGTCAGGGAGGAAGTTAATGAAATCCCTGAACAGTAGTTTCAGATATAGTCAGGACAAATGCAGACAGGGTGTGTGTCTGATCTCAGTGCTGCCATTAAGCCAGTATCCAGTGATGTTTCCATTTTAAACAGTATTCTGGCTTCACCTGGTAATGCATTCCAATTTCTCAACATCACCTTTATAGGATTCAGTCCTGGAGTCGCCCCTTACCATCTCGCCCCTGTGTGCTTTGGTCTGGATTATATCTGAAAATATTCTCTGGGATTTGTTTAACTTCCTTCCCGACAAACACTGTCTTCTCCCTGGAGATTGGATTCCCTCCATTTTCACATCCGGTACTTTTCATTTCCTCACACTGAATTCAATTCATCCCCCAGGTGGGAGCTGTGACAGTAATTCTCCTTAATGGATATTCGAAGTTGGGGAATGAGTCGGGGGCAGGTTGGGGGGGGGGGGGGGCACGTTCAGGTCAGAGAACTCTGAGGGAGATCGGCAATAAAAAACAGAAGCTCAAAGGTAGCAATCTCAGGATTGCTCCCAGTGCCACTTGCTGGTGAGATCTGGAGTAGTATAGGCCAGATGAATGCGATGCTGGAGAGATGGTTTAGGAGGGAGGGATTTGAATTGCTGAGACATTGGGATTGATTCTGGGAAGATGGGATCTGTACAAGCTGGATGTGTTGCACCCCAACAGTGCCCCAATATCCTCACGGGGGTATTTCCTCGTGCAATGGGGAAAGTCAGGAAAACAAAGGTAGTTTTAAGGAATTAATATTTATATTGGCAACATTATAAGCTATATTTTTAAGTGGGTTTAATTTAATGTTTCTGTGCCTGGAAGGGCAAAACCTATAGTTAGATTCATGCCGGATAAAGGTGTTTGTATGTGTAGGGATTGGTTTCAATTCCAACACTGTCTCGATTATGTTTAGAGAGGGATACAGCGTGAAGAGTAAATAGAAGTAACAGGAGGTCACTTTCCAGAGGGAGGGTCTTCCCCTTGTTCTGCTGCAATAGTTGGTTTTAAGGCTAAAGTTCATACGTTCATAAGTTGATAAGGTACCGGAGCAGAATTAGTCCATTTGGCCCATAGCGTCTTCTCCACCATTCGATCTCACCCTGGCCATAACACCCCCATCCTGCCCATTCTCCATAACCCTTCAACCCATTACCAATTACACATTCCCCTAACTCCTCCTTAAATTTACTCACTCTCCCAGCATCTCTGGGGGAGAGAATTCCACAGTTTGGGAGTAATAGTTTCTCCTCAACTCTGTTTTAAATTTGCTACCTCTTATCCTCAGACTATGACCTCTCGTTCTAGAAAGCCCCACACGATGAAGCATCCACTCCACGTTTACTTTACCCAAACCTTTTATCATCAGACATATCTCAACTTGATCTCCCTCATTCTTCAATCTCTCTTCATACAATAAATCCATCATCTCTGGAATCAATCTAGTGAACCTCCTCTGAACTGCCTCCAATGTCACTACATCCTTCATCAAATAAGGAGACCAAAACTGTGCCCAGTACTCCAGGTGCGGTCTCACCAATACCTTGTACAGCTGCAACAACACTTCCTTACCTTTATACTCAATTCCTTTTGCTATAAATGGCAACATTCCATTCACATTTCTAATATCTGCTGTACCCGCACGCTCGCTTTCTGTGCCTCCTGCACAAGGACACCCAGATCCCTCTGCAACGGGAGCTTCCTGAAATCTCTCCCCATTTAGATAATAAGCTGCCTTCCCATTTTTCCAACCAAAATGGATAACCTCACACTTATCCACGTTAAACTCCACCTGCCACAGTTTGGCCCACTCTCCTCACCTATCTGTATCCATTTGTAAGGTTCTTATTTCCTCATTGCAACTTACTGTTCCACCTATTTTTGTTATATGCAAATTTGGCTCCAGAACCTTCTATCCCTGTATCAAAGTCGTTTATATAGATTGTAAATAGCTGGGGCCCAAGGACTGAACCCTGTGACACACACTAGCTACATCTTGTCAACCAAAAAAAGACCCATTTATCCCGACTCTCTGTTTCCTGTCCGTCAGCCAGTCTTCTATCCAAGCTAATAAATTATCCCTAATCCCATGTGATCTCACCTTGTGAATTAACCTTCTGTGTGGCACCTTATCAAACACATTCTGGATGTCCAGATATATTACATCTACAGGATCCCCATTATCCACTTTGCTTGTTACGTCTTTGTAGAACTCTAGCAAATTAGCCAAACAAGATTTGTCCTTCATAAAACCAAGTTGACTCTGATGGGTAGCATTTCGACTTTCCAAATGTCCTGATATTACATACATAGATACATAGAAGATAGGAACAGATGGAGGAGGCCTTTTGGCCCTTCGAGCCTGCTCCGCCATTCATCACGATCATGGCTGATCATCCAACTCAATAGCCTAACCCTGCTTCCTCCCCATAGCCTTTGACCCCATTCTCCCCAAGTGCTATACCCAGCCGCCTCTTGAATATATTCAAAGTTTTAGCATCAACTACTTCCTGTGGTAATGAATTCCACAGGCTCACCACTCTCTGGGTGAAGAAATATCCCCCCCCCTGATCTGTCTGAAATGGTTCACCCTGAATTCTCAGATTGTGACCCCTGGTTCTAGAAACACCCACATTGGGAACATCTTCCCTACATAGGACCATAAGACCATAACACCATAAGACATAGGAGCAGAATTAGGCCACTTGGCCCATCGAGTCTGCTCCGCCATTCAATCCTAGCTGATATTTTCTCATCCCCATTCTGCTGCCGTCTCCCCATAACTCCTGATCCCCTTATTAATCAAGAACCTATCTATCTCTGTCTTAAAGACTCTCAGTGAATTGGCCTCCACAGCCTTCTGCGGCAAAGAGTTCCACAGATTCACCACCTTCTGGCTGAAAAAAATCCTCCTCATCTTAGTTTTAAACAATCGTCCCTTTAGTCTGAGATGGTGTCCTCCGGTTCTAGTTTCTCCGACAAGTAGAAACATCCTCTCCACGTCCACTCTATCCAGGCCTTGCAGTATCCTGTAAGTTTCAATAAGATTCCCATACCAGCCTCCCCGAACAGGCGCCGGAATGTGGCGACTAGGGGCGTTTCACAGTAACTTCATTTGAAGCCTACTTGTGACAATAAGCGATTTTCATTTCAAATTTTCATTTCAAGATCCCCCCTCATCCTTCTAAACTCCAACGAGTACGGACCCAGAGACCTCAAACATTCCTCATACGACAATGTCTTCATTCCACGGATCATTCTTGTGAACCTCCTCTGGACCCTTTCCAAGGCCACCACATCCTTCCTTAGATACAGGGCCCAAAACTGCTCACAATACTGCAAATGGGGTCTGACCAGAGCCTTATACAGCCTCAGAAGTACATCCCTGGTCTTGTATTCTAGCCCTCTCGACATGAATGCTAACATTACATTTGCCTTCTGGACTGCTGACTGAACCTTCTTGTTAACCTTAAATGAATTATGAACAAGGCCTCACAAGTCCCTTTGTGCTTTGATTTCCTAAGTATTTCCCCATTTAGAAAATAGTCGATGCCTCCATTCCTCCTTCCAAAGTGCATAACCTCACACTTTTCCACACTGTATTTCATTTGCCACTTCTTTGCCCACTCTCCTAGCTTGTCCAAATCCTTCTGCAGCCCCCTTGCTTCCTCAATACAACCTGTCCCTCTACAGATCTTTGTAACATCTGCAAACTTAGCAACAGTGCCTTCAGTTCCTTCCTCCAGATCATTAATGTATATTGTGAAAAGCTGTGGTCCCAGCACAGACCCCTGAGGCATACCACTAGTCACCGGCTGCCATCCTGAAAAATACCCCTTTATCCCCACTCTCTGCCTTCTGCCAGTCAGCCAATCCTCTATCCATGCCAGGATCTTACCCTTAACACCATGGGCTTTTAACGTATGCAACAGTCTGCTATGCCGCACCTTGTCAAAGGTCTTTTGGAAATCTAAATAAATCACGTCCACTGGCTCTCCTTTGTCTAACTTGCTTGTTACCTCCTCAAAGAACTCCAACAGATTTGTCAGACATGACCTCCCTTTGACGAAGCCGTGCTGACTCAGTCCTATTTTACCATGCACTTCCAAGTACTTCAAAATCTCGGGCACGATTCTCCAACCCCCACGCCGGGTGGGAGAATCGCGGGAGTGCTGGGCGATTCACGCCACGCCGCCCTGGCACCCGCACGCGATTCTCCCACCCCCCCCCCCCCAAATCGGAGTGTCGCGTTTTACGACAGGCCGCTCGGAGAATTGCCGCTCGACCGTTAGAAATGGCGAGCGGCGATTCTCCGGCCCAGATGGGCCGAGTGGCCTGCCCAATCCGACCGGTTCACGCCAGCGCCAACCACACCTGGTCGCTGCCGGCGTGCTGCATGTGGGGGACCTGTTGGGGGGGGAGGGAGGGAGGATTGAGCACCAGTGGGGTGTTCAGGAGGGGCCTGGCCTGCGATCGGTGCCCACCGATCGTCGGGCCGGTGTCTATGAAACACGCACTCTTTTCCCTCCGCCGCCCCGCAAGATCAATCCTCCATGTCTTGTGGGGCGGCGGAGGGGAGGACGGCAACTGCGCATGCACGGGTTGGCGCTGGCCAAACTGCACATGCACGGGTTGGCGCTGGCCAAACTGCGCATGCACGGGTTGGCGCTGGCCAAACTGCACATGCACGGGTTGGCGCTGGCCAAACTGCACATGCACGGGTTGGCGCTGGCCAAACTGCGCATGCACGGGTTGGCGCTGGCCAAACTGCACATGCACGGGTTGGCGCTGGCCAAACTGCACATGCACGGGTTGGCGCTGGCCAAACTGCACATGCACGGGTTGGCGCTGGCCAAACTGCGCATGCACGGGTTGGCACTGGCCAAACTGCACATGCACGGGTTGGCACTGGCCAAACTGCACATGCACGGGTTGGCGCTGGCCAAACTGCACATGCACGGGTTGGCGCTGGCCAAACTGCACATGCAGGGGTTGGCGCTGGCCAAACTGCACATGCACGGGTTGGCGCTGGCCAAACTGCACATGCACGGGTTGGCGCTGGCCAAACTGCACATGCACGGGTTGGCGCTGGCCAAACTGCACATGCACGGGTTGGCGCTGGCCAAACTGCACATGCACGGGTTGGCGCTGGCCAAACTGCACATGCACGGGTTGGCGCTGGCCAATCTGCACATGTGCGGGTGACGTCATTTAGGCGCCACCGTCCACGTCATTCAGGTGGCACCGCTTTGACGCGGGCGCCAAGGCCCAGTGTGTGAAATTGATGCGCCGCCACTCCTAGCCCCCTGGGGGTGGGAGAATAGGGGGCGAGGAGCGGCCTCCGATGCCGGAATGAAACACTCCGGTTTTCACTCTGGTGTCGGCACTTTGTTTCCCTTTGGGAGAATCGTGCCCCTCATCTTTAATAACAGACTAAAATCTTACCAATGACTGAAGTCAGGCTAACCGGCCTATAATTTCCCGTCTTCTGCCTCCCTCCCTTCTTAAACCGTGCAGAAAGAAGCATTGAGACTACACCAATCGCACCCTCAGTTGGCGCCTTGAAGTTGCAGCATCTCAAAAGTGTATCCAAGTGTTATAACCTGCCTGCTTACCACTGACTGGGGACTAATGACAATCCCACAATCCTGTGGGAGTATGAGCTTCCCCAATGAGGGGGGCGGAGAAATCATTAGCAGACACCCTGCAAGGAGCAAGGAGCAAGGGGCAAGGGAAGTTCCTGCTGTTGTATATATATATGTTAATTTGTAAATAAATGTTTTCTTTGTACCCTGAAAACTCGCGCTGGATTCTTCATGGCCCTCACAAAACCAAGTAAATGTGGTTTGGATTCTGTCTCTGCCACCCTCTCAGGCAGTGGGTTCTAGTGGTTTGGGCAGTTCCCTGCATGTCCATTAACTAGCTGTTAACCCCTGGGAGAAGTGGGGTGGGCAGGGTTAGTAACTAACACATATCGCAGTGTGAAATGGTCAACTCTGCTCTCCAGCACCCCCAGCCCCACACCCAACACCCTCTGATATCGACCCGACCAACTGCTATCTGAGCTCAGGACAGGAAATTGAATGCTGGCCAGATAGTATATTGTGGTTATGACCGGAATTCACAATGTTCTCCTTGCTTCAGTTTCACAACTTCCTCTTGCTAAAGAATTGCTTCACAGTTACATTTTCTGGCAATGGCTGAGAAACTGTTATTTGGAGCAGATCCGGGGAATACGGATTGTGAAAGAAGAACCTTCTGAACAGAGGAAATGAGGAAAGTTTGAACAACTTCCAATTGTTCCCTTTGGCCCACTCCCTCGCAACCCCGCGGAGTGATCATGGCCAATCCACCTAACCTGCACATCTTTGGACTGTGGGAGGAAACCGGAGCACCCGGAGGAAACCCACGCAGACAAGGGGAGAACGTGCAAACTCCACACTGTCTCCCGAGGTCGGAATCGAACCCGTGTCCCTGGTGCTGTGAGGCAGCAGTGCTAACCATGGTACCACCGTGCCTCCCGGAGTGACATTTGTTTCTCTCCAGCAAATGCTACCCCTGGATCTCCCGAGCTTTGGAAACTTCTGATGAACACGTTTGCAATTTTCTCACCTGTTCTTTTGATAACTTGACATGGAAACCATCAGGTCCTTGAGATTTATCGATCTTAAATCCCAACACTTACTCCACTGTCATTGTCTTTACCCGTATCAAATCCAATTTGTTTTTCTGAAGGGCTGCAACATTCTCAGTGAACAAACCTGCCATTTCCTTCTCATCCATCATTCTTCATAGTCTTTTCCTGCATTCCTTTCCTCACTATTCTCTCTCACTCTATCTTTATCCTGTTGCTGATTTTATCTCTTTCCTTTTCACATTTTTGATTGTATCTGTGTCAGCCTTTTAGTTTAATATCAGCTTGAACTGACAGGTGATGTCAGCCCTGGTGTGGAAATGATTGTTCTCTGGGAGGCTGCAGGAAAAGGTTTGGGTGGTTTCTCGAGCTCGAAGAGCAACTGATTGGCCTCCAAGTCCAGCAGTCTGACACACACCGATAACTGGGCTGGGGACTCAGTCTTATCTCCGACTTTCCCATCGAACAGCGAGGAATCCCAAACTATCACCTTCCAAAACAGAAATATCTGACCCAAAATACACGTCGCCCATCAATAACCAGCAAATCAAATTCCAAAACATAACCACACCAAACCAAAGCCAACCCTGGGTGTTTACTTACTGATTGTGACACCGAGAGCCAGAGTCAACGCTGAGAGAATCCAGTCCAACATTTCAAATAAGCTGATTTTCCAAAGGTGAAATTCCTGATCTTTCACACCGAGTACAATCTGATATTGCTGAAGTTTCAGATGTAACTGAATCTCACTACGGTCACGTAACTCGAATACCAGTCAAAGAAAGAGGAAGGAATAACAAGAGAAAGAGGGCCTGCCCTCTGATATACAATTCACAAATCAGGAACAAGAGGGCCAACAGATTGGCACCAATCACCCTTCAATGTCTCCCTTATTGAATCCAGTGACTCCCACTCAAGTCCAGGTCCACAGGCCCTGTGTAAACTTCAGGCTGCGGAATCAATTCACCCAAAATGGGATCAATACAGCAGTGATTGCAAAGCAGTTAATTAAGTGAGTTATTAAAATGCACTGGCTTAAAAAATATCCCCAAACTAAACAGACATGGAAAGCACATGAGCCATGACAGAACTGTCAGATAGAGATGGACAGCGCGGAGCGAGTGTTGATCTCTCTCACTGACGGTGGCAGCCTAGTACCCTCCAATCAAAGTGTAAACAAGCTCTTCTCCCCGTCTCCATCACTCTACCCCATCACCCTCACTCTACCCCATCACCCTCACTCTACGCCGAGTCTCCCTCAATCTCCCTCATCCCTCCTCACTCTACCCCATCACCCTCACTCTACCCCATCACCCTCACTCTACCCCATCACCCTCACTCTAACCCATCACCCTCACTCTACCCCATCACCCTCACTCTACCCCATTACCCTCACTCTCTCCCATCACCCTCACTCTATCCCATCACCCTCACTCTATCCCATCACCCTCACTCTACCCCGAGTCTCCCTCACTCTACCCCATAACCCTCACTCTACCCCATCCCCCCTCACTCTACCCCATCACCCTCACTCTACCCCATCACCCTCACTCTACCCCATCACCCTCACTCTACCCCATCACCCTCACTCTACCCCGAGTCTCCCTTAATCTCCCTCATCCCTCCTCACTCTACCCCATCACCCTCACTCTACCCCATCACCCTCACACTACCCCGAGTCTCCCTCAATCTCCCTCTTCCCTCCTCACTCTATACCATCAACCTCACTCTACCCCATCACCCTCACTCTACCCTATCGCCCTCACTCTACCCCGAGTCTCCCTCAACCTCCCTCATCCCTCCTCACTCTACCCCATCACCCTCACTCTACCCAATCAACCTCACTCTACCCCATCACCCTCACTCTACCCCATCCCTCCTCACTCTCCCTCATCCCTCCTCACTCTACCTCATCACCCTCACTCTATCCCATCACCCTCACTCCACCCCGAGTCTCCCTCAATCTCCCTCATCCCTCCTCACTCTATCCCATCAACCTCACTCTACCCCATCACCCTCACTCTACCCCATCACCCT
This sequence comes from Scyliorhinus canicula, assembly GCF_902713615.1. NCBI lineage: Eukaryota > Metazoa > Chordata > Chondrichthyes > Carcharhiniformes > Scyliorhinidae > Scyliorhinus > Scyliorhinus canicula. Next base: position 310,445,928 of record NC_052146.1, read on the forward strand.
CACTCTACCCATCACCCTCACACTACCCCGAGTTTCCCTCAACCTCCCTCATCCCTCCTCACTCTACTCCATCAACCTCACTCTACCCCATCACCCTCACTCTACCCATCACCCTCACTCTACCCCATCCCTCCTCACTCCACCCCATCACCCTCACTCTATCCCATTACCCTCACTCTACCCCGAGTCTCCCTCAATCTCCCTCATCCCTCCTCACTCTACCCAATCACCCTCACTCTACCCCATCACACTCACTCTACCCCGAGTCTCCCTCAATCTCCCTCATCCCTCCTCACTCTACACCATCACCTTCACTCTACCCCACCACCCTCACTCTACCCCATCACCCTCACTCTATCTCATCGCCCTCACTCTACCCCGAGTTTCCCTCAGCCCTCCTCACTCTACCCCATCACCCTCACTCTACCCCATCACCTTCACTCTACCCCATCAACCTCGCTCTACCCCATGTCTCCCTCAATTTTCCTCATCCCCCCTTACTCTTAATCCAATGTCACTCTCCCTGAGTCTCCCTCACTCTTCCCTGTGTCCCTCACTCCTCCCATCTCCCTCATCTCCCTCATTCTTCCCTCACTTTCCTCACTCTTCCCCGTCTCCCTCATTCTTCCCTCATCGGGACCCCGCATGGCTGCGTACTTAGGCCCCTACTATACTCCCTGTACACACACGACTCTGTGGCAAAACTTGGTTCCAACTCCATCTCCAAGTTTGCTGACGACACAACCATAGTGTGTTGGATCTCGAACAATGACGAATAAGAATAAAGGAGGGAGACAGAGAACCTAGTGGAGTGGTACAACGAGAACAATCTCTCCCTCAATGTCAGCAAAATTAAAGAGCTGGTCATTGACTGCAGGAAGCAAAGTACTGTTAGAGGTGAAAATATTGACACGGAGGCCTGAGTATAAGATAAAAAGCAGTTTATTATATCAGAATTCTGGGAGAAAAGGCCTGAGGCTCCGCAGCCTATTGACAGCACCCTTTTCTCACGTGAGCTCAGGCTCACACGAGGTTAATATACAGATTAAAGGGCCGGAATTAGATGTATTCTTAATTACATGCAATCAATCAACTATATTTGCATCACACTTCATTACATGCAGTCAATCAATTTTCTTAGCATCCCAGTTATTACATATATGGTGAAAGTGGGTGGTGTCCAACCCGCCCTTAACTTCATACAGTAGTCATTCAAAGCTAACATAATGATGTCCTGTCTGCAACTGGGGTCCTTGGCATTATCAAGGACACATTGCATTTCCTGATCTGGGAAGCTGTTATCAGCGGCTGTTGAAATACTCCCTCGGTTCTTATGAGGTAGTTTACACAGTCTGTAACTTATTGTTCAGAAATGTGGCTAGTTCAGCCATTTTGTGTCTTTAGTATTGCTTTAATAGTTACCAGCCATTCTGCGTCCATTCTGATTTTACCAAGCATTGTGTGTACAATATCTATTTCTACAAATTGCCTCTTCTAAACAGGCATCTAGGCCGACGAGTACCTTTTTTCTCATCAGAACTATTCAAAAGTAATATAGGAGCAAAAATATAGTTCAGGGCCACCTCTAATTTATATCATAGTCCAGTATCACAAAATGTCCTCCACCGGACTGTACACACCCCTGTCAGCATCAACGGGGCCGAGGTGGAGATGGCTGACAGCATCAAATTTCCAGCGATGCACATCAGCAAAAATCTGTCCTGGTCCACCCATGTCGACTCTATCACCAAGAAAGCACACAACAGCTCCTACACCTCCTCAGGATACTAAGGGAATTCGGTATCTCCACATTGACTTTTAGCAATTTTTACAGATGCAGCATAGAAAGCATCCTATCTGGCTGCATCACAGCCTGGTATGGCAACTGCTCGGCCCAAGACCGCAAGAAACTACAGAGAGTCATGAACACAGCCCAGTACATCACACAAACCCACCTTCCATTCATTGACTCTACACCTCCCGCTGCCTGGGGAAAGCAGGCAGCATAATCAAGGATCCCTTCCACCCGGCTTACCCACTCTTCCAACTTCTTCCATCGGGCAGGAGATACAGAAGTTTGAGAACTCGCACAAACAGACTCAAAAACAGCTTCTTCCCTGTTGTTACCAGATTCCTCAATGACCCACTTATGGACTGATCTGATTAATACAACATTCCTGTATCCTTCACTTTGTCTTGCCCTCTTATGCATTTTCTTTTCTTGTACTAAATAATCTGTTTGAGCTGCTCGCAGAAAAATACATTTCACTGTACCTCGGTAAACGTGACAATAAACAAATCCGGAACTTTAGCACAATGGTTAGCACAGTGGTCAGCACAGCGCCAGGGTCCCGAGTTCGATTCCCGGCTGGTTCACTGTCTGTACGGAGTCTGCGCACTCTCCCCGTGTCTGCATGGGTTTCCTCTGGGTGCTCCGGTTTCCTCCCACAAGTCCCAAAAGACGTGCTGTTAGGTGAATTGGACATTCTGAATTCTCCCTCTGTGACCCAAACAGGCGCCGGAATGTGGCGACTAGGGGCTTTTCACAGTAACTTCATTGCAATGTTTATGTCAGCCTACTTGTGACAATAAAGATCCAATTATCTCCCTCATTCCTTCCTATTTCTCTTAATTTTCCTCATCTCCCTCAATCTGACTCCATTTCCCTTACTCTTCCTTTCTCTAACCTTCCCAATCTTCCTCATTCTTCGCCATCTCCCTCACTCTTCCACCAGTCTCCCTCACTCTTCCCCAATCTCCCTCACTCTTCCACCAATCTCCCTCACTCTTCCCCAATCTCCCTCACTCTTCCACCAATCTCCCTCACTCTTCCCCAATCTCCCTCACTCTTCCACCAATCTCCCTCACTCTTCCCCAATCTCCCTCACTCTTCCCCAATCTCCCTCACTCTTCCACCAATCTCCCTCACTCTTCCCCAATCTCCCTCACTCTTCCACCAATCTCCCTCACTCTTCCCCAATCTCCCTCACTCTTCCCCAATCTCCCTCACACTTCCCCAATCTCCCTCACTCTTCCACCAATCTCCCTCACTCTTCCCCAATCTCCCTCACTCTTCCCCAATCTCCCTCACTCTTCCACCAATCTCCCTCACTCTTCCACCAATCTCCCTCACTCTTCCCCAATCTCCCTCACTCTTCCACCAATCTCCCTCACTCTTCCACCAATCTCCCTCACTCTTCCACCAATCTCCCTCACTCTTCCACCAATCTCCCTCACTCTTCCCCAATCTCCCTCACTCTTCCCCAATCTCCCTCACTCTTCCCCAATCTCCCTCACTCTTCCACCAATCTCCCTCACTCTTCCACCAATCTCCCTCACTCTTCCCCAATCTCCCTCACTCTTCCACCAATCTCCCTCACTCTTCCTCAATCTGATGAAGGCAGTTGTCTGGCGAAGGTCAGGATTTTGAACCCCGGCGAATGGCGACCTGGGCGCAAATTCCCCGAGAGGCCAGAAAAGAGAATCTCATGGCAAGATCTCGCCATGCGATTGCCGCCCCCCCCCCCTCCCCGCCATTGATGCAAGTCGGTTCCTTCACAGGAAGGTGGGGGACCATATTTAATTACATATTTACACACCATTCGGGGGCTTCCCCATTGTAAAGTCCCTCCTCTTTGGGATTTCTCCACTCACAATGACGAAGTTTACAAGAATCTGGAACAACGTGAACCAGAGAAGGAGGACCTGCTGGGGGAACACAGATAAGTACTGTCCCCAAGGGGTGAGGGACATGCCCAGGCAGTTCCCCTGGCATTGCTCTGTGGTACTGTCCCCAGAACTACCCCCACCTGGGGCCACACCAAGGGGCAGTGTCAAGGGATGTTTCAGGAGACAATGCCAGGGGGCAGTGCCGGGGACAGTGCGAGGGGGTAGTGCCAGGGGCAGTGCCGGGGGCAGTACCGGGGGCAATGTCATGGGCAGTGCCAAAAGACAGGGAAGTGCCAGAGGGCAGTGCTAAAGGGCAGTACCAACTTTCAATGTCAGGCAAAGTGCCGGGGCACTTTTGGGGTAGTGCCTGGGGGAAATGTCAAGGGATGTTTCAGGGGGGAGAGTACGGGGAAATGGAGGAGGCAGTGCCAATGACAGTGCTAACGGACAGTGCCAGGGGATATTACCATCTGGCAGTGACAGGGGGCAGTGCATGTGGCAGTGCCAGGGGACAGTGTCAGGGGACAGAGTCAGGGGGCATTGCCAGGGGACAGTGTCAGGGGACAGTGTCATGTGGCAGTGACAGGGGGCAGTGTCAGGGGGCATTGCCAGGGGACAGTGTCAGGGGGCATTGCCAGGGGACAGTGTCAGGGGGCAGTGTCAGGGGACAGTGTCAGGGGGCATTGCCAGGGGACAGTGTCAGGGGGCAGTGTCAGGGGACAGTGTCAGGGGGCATTGCCAGGGGACAGTGTCAGGGGACAGTGTCAGGGGACAGTGTCAGGGGACAGTGTCAGGGGGCATTGCCAGGGGACAGTGTCAGGGGACGGCGTCAGGGGACAGTGTCAGGGGACAGTGCCATGTGGCAGTGACGGGGGGCAGTGCATGTGGCAGTGCCAGGGGACAGCGTCAGGGGGCATTGCCAGGGACAGCGTCTAGGGGGCATTGCCAGGGGACAGTGTCAGGGGGCATTGCCAGGGACAGCATCAGGGGGCATTGCCAGGGGACAGTGTCAGGGGGCATTGCCAGGGACAGCGTCAGGGGGCATTGCCAGGGGACAGTGTCAGGGGGCATTGCCAGGGACAGTGTCAGGGGACAGTACCGGGGACACACTGTTCAAAAAAACCTGGGAACACGCTGTCCTAAAAAACCTGGGAACACACTGCCCTGACAAAACCTGGGAACACACTGCCCTGACAAAACCTGGGAACACTCTGCCCTGACAAAACCTGGGAACACGCTGCCCTGAAACCTGGGAACACACTGCCCTGAAACCTGGGAACACACTGTCCCGACAAAACCTGGGAACACACTGCCCTGAAACCTGGGAACACACTGCCCTGAAACCTGGGAACACACTACCCTGAAACCTGGGAACACACTGCCCTGAAACCTGGGAACACACTGCCCTGAAACCTGGGAACACGCTGCCCTGAAACCTGGGAACACGCTGCCCAGACAAAACCTGGGAACACACTGCCCTGAAACCTGGGAACACACTACCCTGAAACCTGGGAACACACTGCCCTGAAACCTGGGAACACGCTGCCCCGACAAAACCTGGGAACACACTGCCCTGAAACCTGGGAACACTCTGCCCTGAAACCTGGGAACACACTGCCCTGAATCCTGGGAACACACTACCCTGAAACCTGGGAACACACTGCCCTGAAACCTGGGAACACGCTGCCCCGACAAAATCTGGGAACACACTGCCCTGAAACCTGGGAACACACTGCCCCGACAAAACCTGGGAACAAACTGCCCTGAAACCTGGGAACACACTGTCCTGAAACCTGGGAACACACTGCCCTGACCAAACCTGGGAACACGCTGCCCCGGCAAAACCTGGGAACACACTGCCCTGAAACCTGGGAACACGCTGCCCCGACAAAACCTGGGAACACACTGTCCTGAAACCTGGGAACACACTGCCCTGACCAAACCTGGGAACACACTGCCCCGACAAAACCTGGGAACACACTGCCCTGACCAAACCTGGGAACACGCTGCCCCGACAAAACCTGGGAACACACTGCCCTGAAACCTGGGAACACACTGCCCTGAAACCTGGGAACACACTGCCCCGACAAAACCTGGGAACACACTGCCATGAAACCTGGGAACACACTGCCCCGACAAAACTTGGGAACACACTGCCCTGACAAAACCTGGGAACACACTGTCCGGTCAAAAACTGGGAATACACAGCCCTGACAAAACCTGGGAACACAGTGCCCTGAAACCTGGGAACACACTGCCCTGAAACCTGGGAACACACTGCCCTGAAACCTGGGAACACACTGCCCTGAAACCTGGGAACATGTTGCCCTAACAAAACCTGGGAACACACTGCCCTGAAACCTGGGAACACACTGCCCTGAAACCTGGGAACGCACTGCCCTGAAACCTGGGAACACACTGCCCTGACAAAACCTGGGAACACACTGCCCTGAAACCTGGGAACACTCTGCCCTGAAACCTGGGAACACACTGCCCCGACAAAACCTGGAAACACACTGCCCTGAAACCTGGGAACACACTGCCCCGACAAAACCTGGGAACACACTGCCCCGACAAAACCTGGGAACACACTGCCCTGAAACCTGGGAACACACTGCCCTGAAACCTGGGAACACACTGCCCTGAAACCTGGGAACACTCTGCCCTGAAACCTGGGAACACACTGCCCCGACAAAACCTGGGAACACACTGCCCCGACAAAACCTGGGAACACACTGCCCTGAAACCTGGGAACACACTGCCCCGACAAAACCTGGAACACACTGCCCTGAAACCTGGGAACACACCGCCCTGAAACCTGGGAACACACTGTCCTGAAACCTGGGAACACACTGCCCTGAAACCTGGGAACACACTGCCCTGAATCCTGGGAACACACTGACCTGACAAAACCTGGGAATACACTGCCCTGACAGAACCTGGGAACACACTGCCCTGAAACCTGGGAACACACTGCCCTGCCAAAACCTAGGAACACGCTGCCCTGAAACCTGGGAACACACTGCCCTGAAACCTGGGAACACAGTGCCCTGAAACCTGGGAACACACTGCCCTGAAACCTGGGAACACAGTGCCCTGAAACCTGGGAACACACTGCCCTGAAACCTGGGAACACAGTGCCCTGAAACCTGGGAACACACTGCCCTGAAACCTGGGAACACACTGCCCTGAAACCTGGGAACACAGTGCCCTGACAAAACCTGGGAACACACTGCCCTGAAACCTGGGAACACACTGCCCTGAAACCTGGGAACACAGTGCCCTGACAAAACCTGGGAACACACTGCCCTGAAACCTGGGAACACACTGCCCTGAAACCTGGGAACACACTGCCCTGAAACCTGGGAACACACTGCCCTGAAACCTGGGAACACACTGCCCTGACAAAACCTGGGAACACACTGCCCCGACAAAACCTGGGATCACACTGTCCTGACAAAACCTGGGAACACAGTGCCCTGACAAAACCTGGGAACACACTGCCCTGACAAAACCTGGGAACACAGTGCCCTGACAAAACCTGGGAACACACTGCCCTGAAACCTGGGAACACACTGCCCTGAAACCTGGGAACACACTGCCATGACAAAACCTGGGAACACACTGCCATGACAAAACCTGGGAACACACTGCCCTGAAACCTGGGAACACACTGCCCTGAAACCTGGGAACACACTGTCCTGACACCTGGGAACACACTGCCCTGAAACCTGGGAACACACTGCCATGACAAAACCTGGGAACACACTGCCATGACAAAACCTGGGAACACACTGCCATGACAAAACCTGGGAACACACTGCCCTGAAACCTGGGAACACACTGCCCTGAAACCTGGGAACACACTGCCATGACAAAACCTGGGAACACACTGCCATGACAAAACCTGGGAACATGCTGTCCTGACTGATGGAACCATCAATTCAGCGAACACGTGTAGTTGGTTCTGAACAGAGGCTTTAATACACTTACAATAGAGCCAGCCTATTCGTCGTTGAACTCCATGAACTGGCATGCTGGCTCTAAGGCACTGATCTTTACACATCGGTCCCAGGAGGAGGAGTCCTGGGCGGAGCCAAGGGAGGAGTTCAGTACAAACTCTCGTGTACTCCCAGAGCGACTCCCCCTGGTGGTCGGATCGCGCAACTGCACTTACAATGGGTAGATAACGAACACATATACATGGAGTGATATTGGCAACTATATGTAGGGTGAATCACGTTTACCACATCCACCCCCTGTTAAAAAAATCAAGTCCGGTGTTGGTGATGGCTCAAAGAGTCAGTCTGTCCGGTGGACGAATTGTCCGTTTTGATCTGCGGAGCACCGGGGTTGCAGCCTCTTGCGTTGGCTGGGCGGGCGTCGAGGTCTGGGGTACGGTTACCGGCTCCGGGGCGAGTCTTGTCCGAGCCTCATACACCTCCTGGTCAAATGGAGACTGGGGGCGCGGAGGGCAGGCTGGTGCTGGCACTCGGGACTGGTAGGGTGAGCTCGCAGAATCGGGGGCGCAAGGGGGCGGCCGCATAGGGAACGGGGAAAGGAGTTCCTCGGTGGGGGTAGATGGGGGGCTGGATCCAGCGGGTGCCAGGTCCCGGAGGGATACTATGTCCTGGCGACTGTCCGGGAACTCAACAAATGCGTACTGTGGGTTGGAATGAAGCAGGCCCACCTTTTCAACAATGGGGTCGGTTTTGTGCCCCCTGACGTGCTTCCTTAGGAGAACCGGGCCTGGTGTCCTCAGCCACACCGGAAGTGAGACCCCTGTGGTAGTGCCCCTGGAAAAAATGAAGAGCCGCTCGTGTGGGGTTTGGTTGGTAGCTGTACACAGGAGGGATCTAATTGCGTGGAGCGCGTCAGGGAGGACTTCCTGCCATTGGGAAACTTGGAGCTTCCTGGACCTGAGGGTCAGTAGGACGGTCTTCCAGACCGTCGCGTTCTCCCTCTCCACCTGTCCGTTCCCCCTGGGGTTGTAACTGGTAGTCCTGCTCGAGGCGATGCCCTTGTCACTCATAAAGCAGCTTGTCACTCATAAAGGATGCACCCCGGTCGCTGTGCACATAGCTGGGGAAACCGAACAGGGTGAAGACACTATGCAGGGCCCTAATGACTGTGTGGGAGGTCATATCGGGGCATGGGATGGCGAAGGGGAATCGGGAGAACTCGTCAATAATGTTAAGGAAGTAAATGTTTTTGTTAGTGGAGGGGAGTGGCCCTTTGAAATCGATCGCAAGGCGTTCAAAGGGCCTAGAAGCCTTGACCAGGTGGGCCCTGTCTGGTCTATATAAGTGCGGTTTGCGCTCTGCACAGATCGGGCAGTCCCTGGTGATGGCTTTTACCTCCTCGTTGGAGAAAGGCAGGTTACAGGCTCTGATGTAGTGGGCGAGCCGGGTGACCCCTGGGTGGCAGAGGTCACTGTGGATGGCCTTTAGGCGGCTGATTGGCACGCTGGCGCATGTCCCGCAGGATAGGGCATCCGAGGGCTCGTTGAGCTTCCCCGGTCGATATTTGATATCGTAATTGTAGGTGGAGAGTTCAATCCTCCACCGAAGAATTTTGTCATTTTAAATTTTGCCCCTTTGCGAATTGTCGAACATAAAGGCAACCGACCGTTGGTCGGTGATGAGGGTGAACCTCCTACCTGTGAGGTAGTGCCTCCAGTGTCAGACAGCCTCCACGATGGCCTGTGCTTCCTTCTCGACTGAGGAGTGTCGGAGTTCTGAAGCGGATCGGGTATGGGAGAAAAATGGAATGGGCCTCCCTGCTTAGTTTAAAGTGGCTGCTAGTGCTACCTCTGAGGCGTCGCTCTCAACCTGAAAGGGAGTGGATTCATCCACCGCCCGCATGGCTGCTTTGGCGATGTCGTCCCTGATGCAGCTGAAGGCTTGGCGCGCCTCAGCTGACAGGGGAAATCGTGTGGCCTTGAAGAGTGGGCGGGCTTTTTCCGCATATTGGGGGACCCACTGGGCGTAGTACGAAAAGAGCCCCAAGCACCATTTGAGAGCCTTTGGGCCATGGGGGAGGGGGAGTTCCCGGTCTCCGGGCCCCGGACTCCGTTCTCCACGATGTAGCCGAGGATGGCTAGTCTGTTTGTGCGGAACACGCATTGCTCCTTGTTATATGTAAGGTTTAATTTTTGGGCCGTCTGGAGAAAACGGTGGAGGTTGGCGCCGTGGTCCTGCTGGTCATGGCCGCAGATGGTAACATTGTCCAGATATGGAAACGTGGCCCGCAGCCCGTACTGGTCTACCATTCGGTCCATTGCTCGTTGGAACACCGAGACCCCATTAGTGACGCCGAAGGGAACCCGGAGGAAATGGAAGAGGCGGCCATCGGCCTCGAATGCCGTGTAGTGGCGGTCCTCCGGGCGGATTGGGAGCTGGTGGTATGCAGACTTCAGATCCACCGTGGAAAATAGCCGATATCGGGCGATCTGGTTTACCATGTCTGCGATTCTGGGGAGGGGATACGCGTCTAGGAGCGTAAAGCGATTGATGGTCTGGCTATAATCGACGACCATGCGGAATTTTACCCCGGTCTTGATGACCACCACCTGAGCTCTCCAGGGACTGTTACTGGCCTCTATGATCCCCTCACTGAGCAGCCTTCGGACCTCCGTTCTGATAAATACCCTATCCTGCAGGCTGTACCGCCTGCTGCGGGTGGCTACTGGTTTGCAATCCGGGGTGAGGTTGGCGAAGAGAGGAGGGGGGGGCGATGCGCAGTGTGGCGAGGCTGCAGATAGTGAGTGGGGGCAGGGGCCCGCCGAAGCTGAGGGTGAGACTCTGGAGGTTACATTTGAAATCCAAGCCTAAGAGGAGTGGCGCGCAGAGGTCGGGCAAGACATACAGTTTAAATTTGGAATAGCTAGCGCCTCGAATCGTTAGCGTTGCTGTAGTGCAGCCTTGGATTTGGATGGAATGGGAGCCCGAAGCGAGGGCGATAGTTTGGTTGATGGGATAAATAGGGAGGGAACAGCGTCTTACCAGCTCTGGGTGTATGAAGCTCTCTGTGCTCCCGGAGTCGAAGAGGCACGACGTGTTGTACACGTTGATCTGGACTTCCGTCATCGTATTTCTCAGATGCTTGGGGCGAGATTGGTCGAGGGTGACCGCGTTGAGTTGCGGGCCGCGTGGTGGGTGCCTGGGGGAGTCGAATTCTTCCAATTGGGCGTCCTGACGAGTAGATGCCGCTGCGTTCTGCCGATGCAGGAACACTGCGCTGAGTTGCGGGCCATGTGGCGACTGCCCGGGGAGGTCGTACTCCTCCAATGAGCTGTTTGAGTCTGGGTATGCAGCTAGGGCCCGTGGGTCGCACGTGGAGGGTGGTGATGAAGATGGTGTCCAAGATGGCGGCCCCCTGAATCGCACGTGGCCGGCCGCATGGTGGAGGCTTGCCAAGATGGCGGCCCCCATGGATCGCACGTTGTGGGAGGGGGCAGAGCCTGAGCGTAGGCCGCAGCGTTTCAGGCCCCGCGGGCCTGCTGGTGCTGGGGGCGATGTTTTTGGACTGTTGGGGTGTTGAGGGCTGGGGCCCTTCTGCCGAGGCACACTTTAGCATAGTGGCCTTTCTTCCCACAGCTGCTGCAGGTCGCGGATCGGGCTGAGCAGTGCTGCCGCGGGTGCTGGCTTTGTCCACAGAAGTGGCAGGCTGGAGCTGCTGAATAACTGGTTTGGGGAGCTGAATAGTGGCAGGCTGGAGCTGCTGAATAACTGGTTTGGGGAGCTGAATAGTGGCAGGCTGGGGCTGCTGAATAACTGGTTTGGGGAGCTGAATAGTGGCAGGCTGGGGCTGCTGAATAGCTGGTTTGGGGAGCTGAATAGTGACAGGCTGGAGCAGTTGAATAACTGGTTTGGGGAGCTGAATAGTGGCAGGCAGGGGCTGCTGAATAACTGGTTTGGGGAGCTGAATAGTGGCAGGCTGGAGCTGCTGAATAACTGGTTTGTGGAGCTGAATAGTGGCAGGCTGGGGCAGCTGAATAACTGGTTTGGGGAGCTGAATAGTGGCAGGCTGGGGCTGCTGAATAACTGGTTTGGGGAGCTGAATAGTGGCAGGCTGGAGCAGTTGAATAACTGGTTTGGGGAGCTGAATAGCGGCAGGCTGGGGCTGCTGAATAACTGGTTTGGGGAGCTGAATAGTGGCAGGCTGGAGCAGTTGAATAACTGGTTTGGGGAGCTGAATAGCGGCAGGCTGGGGCTGCTGAATAACTGGTTTGGGGAGCTGAATAGTGGCAGGCTGGAGCAGTTGAATAACTGGTTTGGGGAGCTGAATAGCGGCAGGCTGGGGCTGCTGAATAACTGGTTTGGGGAGCTGAATAGTGGCCGGCTGGAGCAGTTGAATAACTGGTTTGGGGAGCTGAATAGCGGCAGGCTGGGGCTGCTGAATAACTGGTTTGGGGAGCTGAATAGTGGCAGGCTGGGGCTGCTGAATAACTGGTTTGGGGAGCTGAATAGTGGCAGGCTGGAGCAGTTGAATAACTGGTTTGGGGAGCTGAATAGTGGCAGGCTGGAGCAGTTGAATAACTGGTTTGGGGAGCTGAGTAGTGGCAGGCTGGAGCAGTTGAATAACTGGTTTGTGGAGCTGAATAGTGGCAGGCTGGAGCAGTTGAATAACTGGTTTGGGGAGCTGAGTAGCTGGCTGGGGGAGCTGAGTAATTAGCTGGAGCAGCTGGATAGTTTGAGTAGTTGTCTGGGACAGTAGGACCGGCTGTGGCAGCGCGATAGCTGGGGGGCCTTACGGCACAGGCTTGGGGGGTCCTCAGGTCGGGGGCCCATGCGGGGTTAGCGGGGTCCGCGGGAAACGAGTTGAGGCTGCGGAAGGAAACTTCCATCGTGATAGCAGCCTCTACGGTAGTCTCTAAGCCCTGGGCCCCATTTTCTAATAGTCTCTGGCGTACATAGCTAGATCGAAGGCCGGCTACAAAAACATCCCGCACAGCAAGCTCCCTATGTTCTGCCGCGGTTACGGCCTGGTAATTGCAGTCATTTGAGAGATTGTTCAACTCGCGTGCAAATTCAGCTAAAGTTTCAGATTCTCCGTCTCTCCGAACCTGTTTTCCGGAGCCCCCACCGGCAGCAGGATTCTACATTGCGGCATCCGGCCAATGGGGTTTCCCATTGTGGGCAGCCCCACCCCCCCCCGGGCGGAGTGAGTTATGATCTGGAGTGTTTTACCTGAAGGGGCAGTGGAAACAATAGTAGACCCCGCCCTGCCAGAGTGTGGGTGTAAATCACCCCCCCTCATCTTTTATTCTCCAACAGACTCGATATCTGGAGAGAAAACTGGGCTGGATTCTCCAGTTTTGAGGGGGTGTCCAGCAAAACCATCTAGTTTTATGACAAAAATATCGGTGAGGCCCCAGCATTGATCCTCCGACCAGTGAGGGGCGAGCGGCCGTGCCACGTAAAACACACGCGGCCGTCACAAAATAAACGGCTGGAGAATTGCCGGGTCCGTGGCCGCAGCAGTCGCGCTGTACAACATGGCGCCGGTCCCGACCTGCCTGATAGTGCCACCCCCTGGACACCCCCTCACCACCCCAGGACCACCCCCACCAGTCCCCTCAGCCCTCGCTGAAATCCCCCCCTCCGGCCAGCGGCATGGCTCCTCCCCCCATCCGCCGACTGAGACGGTGCTGGACACAGTCCACGGCCGCCACACCGGGCTCACCAAAACTGAGAGCACAAGTGATCGGCGCCGGCGGGAACTCGGCCCATCGAGGGCAGAACTTCGGGGAGGGCGGGGCTTCAGGGAAGGGCGGGGCTTTGGGGGAGGGCGGGGCTTTGGAGGAGGGTGGGGCTTCAGGGGAAGGCAGAGCTTTGGGGGAGGGTGGGGGTTCAGGGAAGGGCGGGGCTTCAGGGAAGGGCAGGGCTTCTGGGGGAGGGTGGGGCTTATGGGGGAGGGCGGGGCTTCAGGGAAGGGCGGGGCTTTGGGGGAGGGTGGGGCATTGGGGAAGGGCGGGGCTTCTGGGGGAGGGAGGGGCTTTGGGGAAGGGCGGGGCTTCTGGGGGAGAGTGGGGCTTCTGGGGAGGGTGGGGCTTCTGGGGAGGGTGGGGCTTCAGGGGAGGGTGGGGCTTCAGGGAAGGGCAGGGCTTTGGGGAGGGTGGGGCTTCTGGGGGAGAGTGGGGCTTCTGGGGGAGGGTGGGGCTTCAGGGTAGGGCGGGGCTTTGGGGGAGGGTGGGGCTTCGGGGGAGGGTGGGGCTTTGGGGGAGGGCGGGGCTTCGGGGGAGGGTGGGGCTTCGGGGGAGGGTGGGGCTTTGGGGGAGGGTGGGGCTTCAGGGGAGGGTGGTGCTTTGGGGAGGGCGGGGCCTTGGGGAGGGTGGTGCTTTGGGGAGGGTGGTGCTTTGGGGAGGGTGGGGCCTTGGGGAGGTTGAGGCTTTGGGGAGGGCGGGGCTTTGGGGAGGGCGGGGCTTCGGGGGAGGGTGGGGCTTTGGGGGAGGGTGAGGCTTTGGGGGAGGGCCTTCAGGTGACGTCCTGAGGCCGTCCCAATGGCGTGCGGTGTGCTGACTGATGCCGCCTTTTTGGAGGAGACGGAGCATCCCAAACTAGCGCCGCCCCCGATTCAGTCATAAACAGGGATTCTCTGCCGGATCACCGATTACAATATCGGCGTAGTGCTTACGGAGAATCCTGTCCCTGATCTGTGCAGCTGGAGAGTTCCACCCCAGTTTTTAGTCAGATTCTGGGAAGATGCCGTCCATCATTGATGATTCTGCTGTCCGGGGAAAGGGAGGATCTGCTGCTCGCCCTGGACAAGGAGAGCTGTGCAGGAGGAAGTGAAGCAGATGTCCTAAGGGAGTTCTGTCTTTCCCCGTCTCTCCCTCTCTCCCTTGGCAGCTGAAGCCAGTGTCCCAGGCAGCTCAGGATATCAGTTTGTGGAATGGTGCATGTGGTGGGGGTGAAGACTAATGTGGGTGCCTGGAGAAACCTGGGAGCTTTGATCCATTCCATGCACTTGAGCATGTAATCCAGGCTGACAGTCTGCCGCAGTAACGAGGGAGTGCTGCTGTTGGAGGTGCCGTGTAGCACACGTGGCATTAAACTGAGGCCCCACGAATAACTCTCAGGTGGATCCGAATATCATGTGGCCTCGATTATAAAAAATAGGGGAGCTTCCCAATATTTATTCCTCAGTCAACATCACTAAAGCAGATTATCTGGGATAATGGTGACACAGTGGTTAGCACCGCTGCCTCTTAGCGCCAGGGACCCGGGTTCAATTCCAGCCTCAGGTGACTGTGCGGAGTCTGCACGTTCTCCCCGTGTCTGCGTGGATTTCCTCCGGGTGTTCCGGTTTCCTCCCACAGTCCAAAGATGTGCAGATTAGGTGGGGTTACAGTGATAGGGTGGGGAGTGGGCCTGGGTAGGGTGCTCAGTCAGAGAGTAGGTGCAGACCCGATGGGCTGAATGACCTACTTGGGCAATTCTATGGAAATCTAAAACCTGCCATTGTGAAACCGTTGTGTGAAAATTAGCTGCTGAATTTCCTACTTTACAAGGCAGACAGCGGCTGTGATGTCCTGGGACAATCCCTGCTGATGTGAAAGGAGCTACAGAAATGTAACTGTTCTTTTTTGGCTCTTTATTCAGGTACCTTCCTTCCAGAATAGCAGCTTTGATAAGAAATACATCAGAGTTTGTTGCTGACTCAGTTTTCAGTGCTGGCCATATATGTAAAGGAAACAAACCCTTCTTGATGGAAATGTTATTCAGGAAGCTGGAAAGGGGAAGTTGAACTTTAAGCAATGCCACAAGAGTATATTTTTGGATTGAACATATCTCAATGCTCGCTTTTATTTGTGGAGTTGTGACCTCTGCACATTTGCCAGTCCAATAGCAGGGTGCAAAATGCTGCTGTCCTTGTCACTTCCCCATTGAACACTGCGTTGAAACATTTAAGGAAGTAATTTAAAAAATATACAACCTGGCAACAGGTTTTTTATTTCACGGGATGTGGGCACGCAGTCCGGGCCAGCATTTATTGATTAATTGCCCTTGAGGGGGCAGCAAAGAATCAACCACATTGCTGTGGGTCTGGATTCACATGTAGGTCAGACCAGGTAAGGACGGCAGATTTCCTTCCCTAAAGGAATATTAGTGAACCTGATGGTTTTTATGATAATCGACAATGGTTTCATGGATGTCGGACAATTTTTAATTCCAGATTTATTTCCTTGAACTCAAATTTCTCCATCTGCCCTGGTGGGATTTGAACCTGTGTCTCCACAGTATTACTCTGGGTATCTGTTTAATAGCTCAGCGACAATACCACTACCCCACCACCTCCTGAAGACAAATACAAGGACAAATAGGTTTGACTGAGATCCTCTTTTTATTTACATAGTGTCCCAATTGTGGTGCAAAGGAAACTGTGATGTTGTAAACTGAGGACATACTTTAGCTGCCTCCCCCGAATCCCCCAACAACCCCCATCCATCTGAAACCCTCGTCATTGCTCACTTTCAAATATAACGACCCTAAATCTCTCCAGGCCAGCCTCACATCTTCCACCCTTCATCAACCTGAACTCACCCGAAACTCAGTCCCAATATTCTATTTCTCACCAAGTGCCGTTCAATTTTCAACTGATCAGAGAGATCATAAGACCATAAAACATAGGAGTAAAATTAGGCCATTCAGCCCATCGAGTCATCTCTGCCATTCAGTTACATCATGACTGATCTGATGTAATAATCCTCAACTCCCCTTTCCCCCTTATCCCCACAACCCTTGATTCCCTGACTGATTAAAAGTCTGTCAATCTCAGTCTTAAATATACTTTACGACCCAGCCTCTGCAGCTCTCTACGGTAAAGAATTCCACAGATTCACTCCCCTCTGGGAGGAGAAATTCTTCCTCATCTTTGAGTTAAAATCCGAGACTCTCCCACAAGGGAAAAGAAGAAGAGATTCATTGTGGATGTGTAACGGGTTGGTCATGCCTGACAAAACTTATTGAACTTTTGAAGAGGTGGCTAACACAGTGGAATGTCAGTGGATGTTGGGAAATTGGGAGGAGAAGGAAAGTCGGAATGATTGGGTACTCTATTTGACAGAATGTGATGAATGTATCCCACAATAATCTGTGTTGGGGACTCAACTATTCACCAAATGTATCAACAACTTAGATGATGGGACGGAAAGCTACAAATGTCCACACGGTCTTCCACAATAAGTTTGGTAAAGTAATTGTCTTGTCAACAAGCCCCTGGAATGAAAGGAACAGTCGGGTGTGGATATGAAGTTGGGAATCATGTGGAAAATTGTCACTTTGATGATGAGAATGGAAAGGAGAATATTTTGGAAAAGGCATGAAGCTTCTCCATGTTGTTGTTCAGAGGGAGTCTGAAGGGATGTGGGCGTCGCTGGGCTGGGTCAACATTTGTTGCCCATCCCTAATTGCCCTTGAACTGAGCTTGCTTGGCCATTTCTGTGGGGGGGGGGGGCAGTAAAGAGTCAACCCCATTGCTGTGTGGGTCTGGAGTCACATGTCGGCCAGACAGGATAAGGTTGGCAGATTTCCTTCCCTGAAGGACACAGTGAACCAGATGGGTTTTTAGGACAATTGACACTGGTTTCCTAATAACCATTGGACTTTTTCTCCCTCTGTGTACCCGAACAGGCGCCGGAATGTGGCGACTAGGGGCTTTTCACAGTAACTTCATTGCAGTGTTAATGTCAGCCTACTTGTGACAATAATAGATTTTTATTATACTGATCATGGCCGAACCTGTTCATCTGGACTTGACACAGTTGGTAAAAAGTTGGGGGGGGGGGGTGTTTAGCTGGTGGGATGGGGTGTCATGGAGCTGGCTACACAGAGAGTGGGGCACTTTATTTAAAGGGCCTGCGCTAACCCCCCCACCCCACAATATTCAGGGCGCCCCTCTCCCCCACCAGGGATGTATCGAGGGGGGTACACTTCCCCCCCCCCCTCCACCCACCCCCGCCAGGTTCTCCGGCGCACTTCCCCTTGCCCCCCCCCCAAACCACACAGAAGCCTCATTGGGGGAACCCCAACAGAAAAGGGTTTCCCCTCCACGAATTGTCTCCTCTCCATGTCCCCTGCCAGTCAATGCCAGGAGGCACTGCCAGGTTCCGCTGCCCAACCTCGGGACTCGATCCCAGGGCCTCGTGGCCCCTCAGTCCCTCCGGTGGGCCATCATGACTAACCAGCAGTGAAGCACGGCAGGCGACTCCTTGCCCCTCCTCGGCCCGAACCTGATTACGTTGCCGGGGGTGGGACGGGGAATATCTCATTCCGAAAACCCACCGCCACAAATCCCACTGTGGCCCGCTCGCAAGGGTCAGCGGCCACAACAGTGATTGGTGCGCACGTCGGACAGGCCTGAATAATCCCCTCCCTCAATCACTCAGAGCAGAATTAGAATGCAAACATTGTGTTAGACCAGGTGAGGAGACAGGCAGATCGCCAAACACTCGGTCAGAGATTCTGCCAGGTGTTTTAAAGGAGAGGGATTGAGAGAGAGAGTTCCAGAGTGGGGTGTCCTGGCACCCTGACAGTGCGGCACACCCTCAATACCGTACCGGGAGTCTCAGCGTCAGCGGGGGGGCTGAGTGGGTTGGTGGGAGGGTGGGAATGAGCTTTGTGAATGGGGGTGGGGGATGTGAGTGGGGTGGGGGGGGGGGGGTGTGGGGGTGGGGGGTGGGGGGATGTGTGGGGGTGGAGGGTGCGAGTGGGCGATGGGGGGTGTGTGTGGTGGGTGGGGGTGTGTGGGGTGTGAGTGGGGTGTGCGGAGGGTGGGGGGTGTGAGTGGGGGATGTGAGTGGGAGGTGGGGGTGTGTGGAGGGTGGGGGGGTGGGGGTGGGGGGGTGTGAGTGGGGGTGTGTGGAGGGTGGGGGTGTGTGGGGGGTGGGGGGTGTGAGTGGCGGTGTGTGGAGGGTGGGGGGTGGGGGTGTGTGGGGGTGGGGGATGTGAGGGGGGGTGGGGGGTGTGTCTGGGGGTGGGGGGGTGTGTGGGGGTGGGGGGATGTGTGGGGGTGGAGGGTGCGAGTGGGCGATGGGGGGTGTGTGTGGTGGGTGGGGGTGTGTGGGGTGTGAGTGGGGTGTGCGGAGGGTGGGGGGTGTGAGTGGGGGGCGGGGGTGTGTGGAGGGTGGGGGGGTGGGGTTGGGGGGTGTGAGTGGGTGTGTGTGGAGGGTGGGGGTGTGTGGGGTGTGAGTGGTGGTGTGTGGAGGGTGGGGGGTGGGAGTGTGTGGGGGTGGGGGATGTGAGTGGAGGATGGGGGGTGTGTGGTGTGGGTGGTGGGTGGGGGTGTGTGTGGGGGTGGGGGTTGTGAATGGGGGATGTGAGTGGGGTGTGGAGGGTGGGGGGGTGGGTGTGTGTGGGGGTGGGGGGTATGAGTGGGGGTGTGTGGAGGGTGGGGGGGGGTGGGGGTGTGTGAGTGGGGGTGGGGTGTGTGTGAGTGGGGGTGGGTGTGAGTGGGGCTGGGGGTGTGTGTGGGGGTGGGGGTGCAATCAATATCAAAAAACACATTGAAGAACAGGCAAGCATTTGTGTTAAAACACCGTTATAAAATTCTACTTTCCGAGCTTCATTGCATCTCTGCTGATTGGAGGATTGAAGACTGTGAACAGCTGGGTGGGGTCTATTTTGTTACAGTCCCATTTCTCAAGAATGAGAGTTCCTCTTCTGCGCACCGTGCAATGTTGTGGCAGCTCGCTCAGCTCATTACAAATCACCATGTACAGAACATCCAAAACCCTGGACAGATGTGAATGAGCACAGGAGGCTGCCGTACTTTCCAGTTACCTTTCCATCTGAGTTATGGTCGACACTCTCACAGGGTGCCTGCAGATCCTGTAGAGATGGCACAATCCCAGTTAACCCACGGATGCAGGAGCTTCTGCATTGTATCTTCCCTCTTGGAAGAATCACCCGAGTTCCTCAAGATATGTACATCGTGGGCACTCTCTGGGGAACCAGCATTCATCTTGCTTCGGGAGAAACAAGCTTCTCGATCAGGTTAGCGTGGGACCTTCGAAATTGTGTGAATTTTGTCACTGCGGTTCCTGGGGAATGATACAACTCGTAAAACAAACTCTCAGTCTGTGCCTCTTAAATACAGGTGCTAAAAATTGGAAATCACCTGAACACAGAGGCTGGTTTAACACAGTGGGCTAAACAGCTGGCTTCCCGTACCAGCCTCCCCGGACAGGCGCCGGAATGTGGCGACTAGGGGCTTTTCACAGTAACTTCATTGAAGCCTACTCGTGACAATAAGCGATTTTCATTTTCATTTCATAATGCCGGACAAGGCCAGCAGCGTGGGTTCAATTCCCCGAACAGGTGCCGGAATTTGGCGACGAGAGGCTTTTTATAGTAACTTCACGATGCACTATCAATTACGACGAGACGAGAGTAGAGTGTAATCGAGGCTTTATTACACAGAGATGTGTGGCCTCCTACAGCAGCTGACAAAATGGTTGCTGTACGGGGAACACACACATTTATACTCCGCCTACTGGGTGGAGCCAGCAGGCAGGGATCTACCCCCGTACCTGTAGTACAGGGGCCTTAATGTAAAACCTACATATACAATATAATACAACAGTGGTGACTACCTTCATTGAAGCCGACCTATGACAATAAGCTTATATTATTATTGCACATTGTCATAATCTCTCAAAGTGATTGATTACCCTCAGAACGTACCGAGTGTCCGACAGCAAATAAAAATATCAACAGGTGGATTGAAACAGAAGGTGTGAGATTTTAAATCAGAGGCTGGTTCCACAGACTGAGTGTGAATCAGTCCAAACTACTTAATGTCCTGACTTTGTCAATGGCAGGAGGCAGCGTGCCAATGTCTCTGGGACAACAGCGCGTGGTTTTGTCAGGAAAAGGCTGACAAGCTGGATTGACACCAGAACAGGACACAAGGCTGCAGCCGATTTGTTGGAAGAGGTTGTGTAAGTCAGAGAAGCTGCTGGGGTAACTCATCATTGACGGGAAACAGTCAGGCCCCAGGCATCACCCAAAACAGCAAAGTTCACAGAGCAATCAGCAGAAATTCTGATCCTCGCTCATATCTACCATAAACAATTTAGTAATAGCAATAGGATTAATTGTCTGTGTTTGGTTCTTATTAAGGCCCATGAGTGCTTCTTATAGCACAGTGCCATCCTGCTCACCTGGGCACCTGATTGAGGTGTACAAAAGTATGAAGGGCATAGATTGGGTGGATAGGAAGAAACTTTCCCCCGATCGCCAAGGGGTCAATAACCAGGCGACAGAGATTTAAGGTATGAGGCAGGAGGTTTAGAGGGAACGTGAGGGGAAACCTGTTCACCCGGAGAGTGGTGGGAATCTGGCAATCACTGCCTGAAAGGTTGGTACAGGCGGGAATCCATGGTAACTCAGTGGTTAGCACTGTTGCTTCACAGCACCAGGGTCCCAGGTTCGATTCCCGGCTTGGGTCACTGCCTGTGCGGAGTCTGCACGTCCTCCCCGTTTCCTCCCAGAAGTCCCGAAAGACGTGCTGTTAGGTGAATTGGACATTCTGAATTCGAACTCTGTGTACCCAAACTGGAATTTGGCGACTCTGGAATTTTCTGTGTAACTTAATTGCAGTGTTAATGAAAGCCTACTTGTGACATGAAGAAAGATTATTATTATTATTAAAAATAACTGCACAGCAATCAACTGTGAAAACTGAAGACCCTTTGACATCTACAAGGGCTGTACAAGTGAAGTAATTGCAGTATTACCCTGAGCAACGATATCCTCATTCAGAGGGTTGAATAAATTAGATTGTTTAAAGAAATTATACACTCTCAGTTTAATGATATGCATGAAACCTCGTGGAGAAAACTGGGGCAAGAAATCCTTCTATGAAAATGGCAACATCTCACGCAGAGAATCTGCATGAAGCAGATTGCAGGAACACCAGTCCTTCTGTGAAGACGCAATGATCTGGTTCGCACGGTTTAAACTTGCTCTTTCTGTGTGTGTGTTCCATGTGGAGCGAGGACTGGGAAAGGCACGAGGGACACATTGGCCGTGTTTCCTGTGGAACGTTTGGGAGACAGGAGTCAAATCGGTTGGTGATGCTGTTTGGTGCAGACCGTTCAGTAAATTCCATCCAATCCTGAAGCATTGATGAAAAGCAGGCATCTGTCTCAGCATCACACAGACTCCCCCACAGTCCCACAGGACTGCTCCCCCTCACTGATGTCGGAATCAGGAAACACCGAACTATCCTTGCCGGCTCCATCACATGCTCATTCCGTCTGTCTGAAAAACGAGAATGGACAATGTACAGCAGTGCAGGCAGCTATTAACATTACTGAGACATTATTCATACAGCACTGGAATGTAGGAACAAGAGGAGATGGTTATCCTACCGACTGAGCCTGTTCTCTCATTCAAAAAGACCATGGATAACCTGTGACCTATGGGTCCATGGATGGACTCTCCGTTGCCCAACGCCGGAATCGGGGCCAGCGCCGGGTTGAATCCGGTCAGCCATGCTCCGCCCCTCGGAAATGGCGTCATTGCACCGGTGTTGGCGCATCATCGGCCGACCCACCCGCGATGCTCCCCCCTCGATGGGCTGGGATGCCAACGCCGTGGGACACATGTGGTCTCAGTCATGAGGGAACCCGGGGTAGCTGCTGCAGACTGTGTCCAGAGCCGACAGACTCGGCAGCAATCCGTGCCGCTGACCGGGGGTGGGGTTCCGCGAGGGTTGGGGGAACTGGTGGGGATTGGCCAGGGGGTGGGCTGTGGGGCCATGGATTGCGGGCCGGGTCCGCGCACGGTTGGCACCATGTTGTACAGCGTGACCGCTGCAGGTCATCAGCCCGGCACATAAGGGGCAGGTCGTGCCTAACTAATTTAGTGGAATTTTTTGAGGACATTACCAGTGCAGCAGATAACGGGGAGCCAATGGATGTGGTATATCTGGATTTCCAGAAAGCCTTTGACAAGGTGCCACACAAAAGGTTGCTGCATAAGATAAAGATGCATGGCATTAAGGGTAAAGTCGTAGCATGGATAGAGGATTGGTTAATCAATAGAAAGCAAAGAGTGGGGATTAATGGGTGTTTCTCTGGTTGGCAATCAGTAGCTAGTGGTGTCCCTCAGGGATCAGTGTTGGGCCCACAATTGTTCACAATTTACATAGATGATTTGGAGTTGGGGACCAAGGGCAATGTGTCCAAGTTTGCAGATGACACTAAGATGAGAGGTAAAGCAAAAAGTGCAGAGGATACTGGAAGTCTGCAGAGGAATTTGGAGAGGTTAAGTGAATGGGCTAGAGTCTGGCAGATGGAATACAATGTTGACAAATGTGAGGTTATCCATTTTGGTAGGAATAACAGCAAACGGGATTATTATTTAAATGATAAAATATTAAAGCATGCCGCTGTGCAGAGAGACCTGGGTGTGCTAGTGCATGAGTCACAGAAAGTTGGTTTACAGGTGCAACAGGTGATTAAGAAGGCAAATGGAATTTTGTCCTTCATTGCTAGAGGGATGGAGTTTAAGACTAGGGAGGTTATGCTGCAATTGTATAAGGTGTTAGTGAGGCCACACCTGGACTTTTGTGTTCAGTTTTGGTCTCCTTACTTGAGAAAGGACGAACTGGCACTGCAGCGTGTGCAGAGGAGATTCACTAGGTTAATCCCAGAGCTGAAGGGGTTGGATTACGAGGAGAGGTTGAGTAGACTGGGACTGTACTCGTTGGAATTGAGAAGGATGTGGGGGGGATCTTATAGAAACATATAAAATTATGGAGGGGATAAATAGGATAAATGCGGGCAGGTTGTTTCCACTGGCGGGTGAAAGCAGAACTAGGGGGCATAGACTCAAATAAGGGGAAGTAGATTTGGGACTGAGTTTAGGAGGAACTTCTTCACCCAAAGGGTTGTGAATCTATGGAATTCCTTGCCCAGTGAAGCAGTTGAGGCTCCTTCATTAAATGTTTTTAAGGTAAAGATAGATAGTTTTTTGAAGAATAAAGGGATTAAGGGTTATGGTGTTCGGGCCGGAAAGTGGAGCTGAGTCCACAAAAGATCAGCCATGATCTAATTGAATGGCGGAGCAGGCTCGAGGGGCCAGATGGCCGACTCCTGCTCCTAGTTCTTATGTTCTTATGTTCATGCGCTGCCTGGGACGTGGCCGTTCTCTGGCCGCTTTCGCCGTGGGAGCTGGGAGTTTCGCCCAGGCCGGTGCCAGCCCCTCACCGGCACTGGAATCGGTGAGGGCTTGACGCAGATTTTTTGGTCATAAAAGACCGCACATGCTCCACTGCCGCCGGCACTTAGCCACTGAAACGGAGAACCCAGCCCCATATTCCTTAATCCATGGAGTTAACAAAAATCCGTCAATCTCAGTTTTAAAATGAAGAATGGATCCAGCAATTATTGCCATTTGGGTGAAGGAGACTTTCAAGCTCTGGGTGAAGGAGGGCGTCCTCTTCTGAGAGGTCCAGCTCGAACTCTGTCCCCAAGCCCAAGATTCCCAGCACGGATAAATACTCTCTATCTGTCCTATCTGTCCCCCTTAACATCTTGAAAACAATATCATCACATATCATTCTAAAATGACCCAACGACTCTATTTTAAGACCATTTTAGTCTGTTTAAACTCCCCTCTTAGCTTAATCCTTCGAATTCGGATATGGTGCTAGGGAATCCATGCTGAGCTCCCTCTGAGACGAGTGTATCATTCCGAGGGTGCGGAGCCCACAACTGTTCACAAAACGTGCGATGTGGTTCACCAGAGCTTTGTACAGGTGAAACATGACGTCTGTCCACCTGTATTGACTGAGAGAGTAAAACATTCCTTCACTCAGACGGTGGTGAATGAGTGGAATTCTCGACCAGTGAGTTTGTGGAGGCCCAGTCCAGAATATATTCAATGCTTTAGATTTAATGCCACTAATGGGGGTGGGGAGAAAGCGGGAATATGGCTTTGACAGGATCAGCCATGGTCATGTTGAATACTTCAGCAGATTCACAGGGCTGAATGGTCAACTCCTGATACTTATTTCTATCTTTCTATGCATCAGTGTCCTTCACAAATAAAACCCTGTGTTACAATTCCCATATTGATTATGTTCTGAATACATGCACTACATTTTAATGAGTTATGTATCTGGACTCCAACTCTTTCCTCATCAACTGCTTCAGCATTTTACCATTTAGAAAGGTTTTCTGTTCTTTATTCTGTCCCCGTCAAACACTCCCAGGACAGGTACAGCACGAGGTTAGATACAGAGTAATGCTCCCTCTACACTGTCCCCATCAAACACTCCCAGGACAGGTACAGCACGGGGTTAGATACAGAGTAAAGCTCGCTCTACACTGTCCCCATCAAACACTCCCAGGACAGGTACAGCACGGGGTTAGATACAGAGTAAAGCTCCCTCTACACTGTCCCCATCAAACACTCCCAGGACAGGTACAGCACGGGGTTAGATACAGAGTAAAGCTCCCTCTACACTGTCCCCATCAAACACACCAGGACAGATACAGCACGGAGTTAGATACAGAGTAAAGCTCCCACTACACTGTCCCCATCAAACACTCCCAGGACAGGTACAGCACGGGGTTAGATACAGAGTAAAGCTCCCTTTACACTGTCCCCATCAAACACTCCCAGGACAGGTACAGCATGGGGTTAGAAACAGAGTAAAGCCCCCTCTACACTGTCCCCATCAAACACACCCAGGACAGGGACAGCACGGGGTTAGATACAGAGTAAAGCTCCCTCTACACTGTCCCCATCAAACACGCCCAGGATAGGTAAAGCACGGGGTTAGATACAGAGTAAAGCTCCCTCTACATTGTCCCCGTCAAACACTCCCAGGACAGGTACAGCACGAGGTTAGATACAGAGTAAAGCTCCCTCTACACTGTCCCCATCAAACACTCCCAGGATAGGTACAGCACGGGGTTAGACACACAGTAAAGCTCCCTCTACACTGTCCCCATCAAACACTCCCAGGACAGGCACAGCACGGGATTAGATACAGAGTAAAGCTCCCTCTACACTGTCCCCATCAAACACTCCCAGGACAGGTACAGCACGGGGTTAGATACAGAGTAAAGCGTCCTCTACACTGACCCCATCAAACCCTCCCAGGACAGGTACAGCACGTGGTTCGATACAGAGTAAAGCTCCCTCTACACTGTCCCCATCAAACACTCCCAGGACAGGTACAGCATGGGGTTAGATACAGAGTAAAGCTCCCTCTACACTGTCCCCATCAAACATTCCCAGGACAGGTACAGCACAGGGTTAGATACAGAGTAAAGCTCCCTCTGCACTGCCCCCATCAAACACTCCCAGGACAGGTACAGCACGGAGTTAGATACAGAGTAAAGCTCCCTCTACACTGTCCCCATCAAATACTCCCAGGACAGGGACAGCATGGGGTTAGATAGAGAGTAAATCTCCCTCTACACTGTCCCCATCAAACACTCCCAGGACAGGTACAACACGGGGTTAGACACACAGTAAAGCTCACTCTACACTGACTCCAGAGATGCTGACAGGACAGGTACAGCACGGAGTTAGATACAGAGTAAAGCTCCCTCTACACTGCCCCCATCAAACACTCCCAGGACAGGTACAGCACGGAGTTAGATACAGAGTAAAGCTCCCTCTACACTGTCCCCATCAAATACTCCCAGGACAGGTACAGCATGGGGTTAGATAGAGAGTAAAGCTCCCTCTGCACTGTCCCCATCAAACACTCCCAGGACAGGTACAGCACGGGGTTAGATACAGAGTAAAGCTCCCTCTACACTGTCCCCATCAAACGCTCCCAGGACAGGTACAGCACGGGGTTAGATACAGAGTAAAGCTCCCTCTACACTGACTCCAGAGATGCTGACAGGGTGAGAGTGGGGATTTACTGAGGAAAGGGAATGAGGAATTTGCTGCAGGGAGGAGCGTTGAAGAAAAATGGGGGAGAGGAAAATGTGGGAAAGGGAATGGGAAAGAGTGGTAAAGGAAAAACCTGAGGGGCAGGTTTAGCACACTGGGCTAAATCACTGGCTTTGAAAGCAGACCAAGACAGGCCAGAAGCACAGTTCAATTCCCGTATCAGCCTCCCCGAACATGCGCCGGAATGTGGTGACTAGGGGCTTTTCACAGTAACTTAATTTGAAGCCGACTTGTGACAATAAGCGATTTTCATTTCATTTCATTTCAAACCCTGGGTTTTTGAGATGAGAACACATACAGCTCCTTGCGATTGAATTCTGACCTTGGTGTCGGACGACTCACTGAGCACAACGTCATCATCATCATCAGGGAAACATTTCTCAGGGATGGGCGGCGGCTCCTGCTCATACTGCACCTCCTCCAGAGCTGACGGAGGGAGAGGAAGATCCCGTGGGGAGATGTCCTTTGGTTTCTTGCTGATTCTGGCGTAGACGGGTGGCATTTTCTCCGACTGGGCGCCTGCCTCCCCCTTGCCAACGTCATCCTCAATGATCAACTCCACCGTGGGCGTTTGCAGGCTGAACTGGTTTGAAGCTGCATAAGGCGGTTCGATGGGGTCCTCTCCGAGTTGCGTGTCGGTGGCAGCTGCCAGTTCCTTCGCTGTCTGGTACACAGGATCGCCCATCGCGTTGGAGTGCTCCTTCCTGACAGGGGCATTGGGAATCTGTGGCAGGGCTCTGCTGTGTTGAGATGGGCCGTCTCCGTCGTCTTGTGTGCCAGCCACGTGCATGTCATTCTGCCAACTCACTTTCCGTGATCCTGGGGCACCTGTGCGGGTGTGGGAGTGAGGGCAAATGTGAAATAAACAGCAGTGTGTCACATCCTTATACAGACAGACAGTCATTGAAAGAAAGACTAGCGGGATTCTCCGTCGACGGGATCGTCCGCTTCGCCGGCAATGCTCCCAAGCCCGTGGGGTGGGGGTGGCCACAATGGGAAACCCCATTGGCCAGCAGCCGGGACGGGGAATCGGAGAAACGGGGCTGGCGGAACGGACAATCACGCCCAGGGTCCCAAACCTCATGACATCCCAAAGCCCTTCACAGACAAGAACCGACTTCTGAGGTATAAACGCAGCAGGAAACGCAGCGGCCAATCTATACACAGCAAGCTCCCACAGAGAGCATTGTCATAAACAGCCTGTGTTGAGTGATGTCGGTTTGGGGGGGGGGGGGGGGGGGGGGTTAATTGGAAACAGGACATCGGGGAGATCGCCCCCGGCCTCTTCAATTAAATCATTTGAAACTGTCTTTAATTTCGGTGACAAAGAGTTCAGAGTAGTCGGTCTGGAACTCGCAATCCAGCAAGGGTGAAGCCTGAGTTTTGAAAATGCAACCAGCTGTTCACTGATTCTGTCTGTGAAGCAACTTCTGCAAACATCAGAATAAATCTGTCTGTTTTTACACTGGAACAAGACACAGGGAGGACAGTGCAAACCAGGGAGAGAATGACAGAGCACAGAGCGGACCAGGGAGAGAATGACAGAGCACAGAGCGGACCAGGGAGAGAATGACAGAGCACAGAGCGGACCAGGGAGAGAATGACAGAGCACAGAGCGGACCAGGGAGAGAATGACAGAGCACAGAGCGGACCAGGGAGAGAATGACAGAGCACAGAGCGGACCAGGGAGAGAATGACAGAGCACAGAGCAAACCAGGGAGAGAATACCAGGGCAGCATGGTAGCATGGTGGTTAGCATAAATGCTTCACAGCTCCAGGGTCCCAGGTTCGATTCCTGACTGGGTCACTGTCTGTGTGGAGTCTGCACGTCCTCCCCGTGTGTGCGTGGGTTTCCTCCGGGTGCTCCGGGTTCCTCCCACAGTCCAAAGATGTGCGGGTTAGGTGGATTGGACATGCTAAATTGCCCGTAGAGTCCTAAAAAGTAAGGTTAAGGGGGAGCGTTGTTGGGTTGCGGGTATAGGGTGGATATGTGGGTTTGAGTAGGGTGATCATGGCTCGGCACAACATCGAGGGCCGAAGGGCCTGTTCTGTGCTGTACTGTTCTATGTTCTATGTTCTAAGAATGACAGAGCACAGTGCAAACCAGGGAGAGAATGACAGAGCAGAGGGTTTGATGGGTGAGGGGTGTGGTGGCGAGCGGATGATGTGGTGAGGGATGTGGTGAGGGGTTGGCGTGGTGAGGGGTTGGTGTGGTGAGGGGGTGCCTTGGTGAGGGGTCACCCACCGCACCCCCTCACCACGCCAACCCCTCACCACACCAACCCCTCACCACCGCACCCCTTCACCACCGCACCCCCTCACCACGCCAACCTCTCAACCACCAACCCCTCACCTGCCAGCCCCTCACAATGCCAACTCCTCACCATGGCACCCCGTCACCCGCCCACCTCTCACCACGGCACCCCTTCACCACGGCACCCCTACACCACGCCAACCCCTCATCACGCCAACCCCTTCACCACGGCAACCCCTCACCATGACACCCCCTCACCACGGCAACCCCTCACCACGCCAACCCCTCACCACGGCACCCCCTCACCATGGCACCCCCTCACCACGGCACCCCCTCACCATGGCACCCCCTCACCATGGCACCCCCTCACCACGGCACCCCCTCACCATGGCACCCCCTCACCACACCAACCCCTCACCATGGCACCTCCTCACCATGGCACCCCCTCACCACGCCAACCCCTCACCATGGCACCCCTTCACCACGGCACCCCCTCACCACACCAACCCCTCACCACACCAACCCCTCACCATGACATCCCCTCACCATGACACCCCCTCACCATGACACCCCCTCACCATGACACCCCCTCACCATGACACCCCCTCACCATGACACCCCCTCACCATGACACCCCCTCACCATGACACCCCCTCACCATGACACCCCCTCACCACGCCAACCCCTCACCATGGCACCCCCTCACCACACCAACCCCTCACCATGACACCCCCTCACCACGCCAACCCCTCACCATGGCACCTCTTCACCATGACACCCCTAGTAATTGACCCCTCTACCCAGGGAAAAAGCCCCACTGTCCACTCTGTCTATGCCCCTCATAATTTTGCAGACCTCTATCAGGCCGCCCCTCAACCTCCGTTGTTACAGTGAGAACAAACCAAGTTTATTCAACCGCTCCTCATAGCTAACCCACACCAACCCCTCACCACATCACCCCATCACCGTGTAACACACTCACCGCTTCACACACTCATCGTGTCAGACACTGACCGTGTCACTCCTTCACCATTTCACACACTCATCGTGTCAGCCATTGACAGTGTCACACACCCACCATGTCAGACATTGACCGTTACACACACTCACTGTGTCACATACTCACCATGTCACACCCTCACTGTGTCACACCCTCACCGTGTCACACCCTCACCGTGTCACACCCTCACTGTGTCACATACTCACTGTGTCACATACTCACTGTGTCACACCCTCACCATGACACACCCTCACCATGTCACACACTCACCATGTCACACCCTCACCATGACACACCCTCACCGTGTCACACCCTCACCATGTCACACCCTCACCATGTCGCACCCTCACCGTGTCACACCCTCACCGTGTCACACCCTCACCATGTCACACCCTCACCATGTCACACCCTCACCGTGTCACACCCTCACCATGTCACACCCTCACCATGTCACACCCTCACTGTGTCACACCCTCACTGTGTCACACCCTCACCGTGTCACACCCTCACTGTGTCGCACCCTCACCGTGTCACACCCTCACTGTGTCACACCCTCACTGTGTCACACCCTCACTGTGTCACACCCTCACCATGTCACACCCTCACCGTGTCACACCCTCACCATGTCACACCCTCACCATGTCACACCCTCACCATGTCACACCCTCACCATGTCACACCCTCACTGTGTCACACCCTCACCGTGTCACACCCTCACCGTGTCACACCCTCACCGTGTCACACCCTCACCGTGTTGCACACTCACTGTGTCGCACCCTCACTGTGTCACACACTCACCGTGTCACACCCTCACTGTGTCACACCCTCACTGTGTCACACCCTCACCGTGTCACACCCTCACCATGTCACACCCTCACTGTGTCACACCCTCACTGTGTCACACCCTCACCGTGTCACACCCTCACTGTGTCACACCCTCAACGTGTCACACCCTCACCGTGTTGCACACTCACTGTGTCACACACTCACTGTGTCACACCCTCACTGTGTCACACCCTCACTGTGTCGCACCCTCACTGTGTCACACCCTCACTGTGTCACACCCTCACCATGTCACACCCTCACCATGTCACACCCTCACCATGTCGCACACTCACCATGACACACCCTCACCATGTCACACCCTCACCGTGTTGCACACTCACCATGTCACACACTCACCGTGTCGCACCCTCACCGTGTCACACCCTCACCGTGTTGCACACTCACCATGTCACACACTCACCGTGTCACACCCTCACCATGTCACACACTCACTGTGTCACACACTCACCATGACACACCCTCACCATGTCACACCCTCACCATGTCGCACACTCACCGTGTCACACCCTCACCATGTCGCACCCTCACCATGTCGCACACTCACCATGACACACACTCACCATGTCACACCCTCACTGTGTCACACCCTCACTGTGTCACACCCTCACTGTGTCACACCCTCACTGTGTCACACCCTCACCATGTCACACACTCACTGTGTCACACCCTCACCATGTCACACACTCACCGTGTCACACCCTCACCATGTCACACACTCACTGTGACACATCCTCTCCGTGGCACACACTCGCCATATCACACTCACCGTGACGCATCCTCACTGTGTCTCCACTCACTGAGTCACACACTCACTGTGACTCACAGAGCTAAATCGCTGGCTTTTAAAGCAGACCCAGGCAGGCCAGCAGCACGGTTCGATTCCCGTACCAGCCTCCCCGAACAGGTGCCGGAATGTGGCGACTAGGGGCTTTTCACAGTAACTTCATTGAAGCCGACTCGTGACAATAAGCGATTTTCATTCATTTTTCATTTCATCCTCTCCGTGACACACACTCACCATGTCACACACCGTGTCACACTCACCGTGTCACACTCACCGTGACACATCCTCTCCGTGACACATCCTCTCCGTGTCACACACGTGTCACACTCACCGTGTCACACTCACCGAGTCACACACTCACTGTGACACATCCTCTCAGTGACACACACTCGCCATATCACACTCACCGTGACGCACCCTCACTGTGGAGCACACTCGCCATATCACAAACTCACCATGTCACACTCACCGTGGCGCACCATCACTATGGATCACACTCGCCATATCACACGCTCACCGTGACACACACTCACTGTGTCACACCCTCACCATGACACACACTCACTGTGACACACTCTCACCATGTCGCACACTCACCATGTCGCACACTCACCATGTCACGACTCACCGTGTCACCACCAACTGTGTCGCTACCTCACCATGTCACCCCCTCACTGTGTCACACCTTCACTGTGTCACACACTCACCGTGACGCACACTCACCGTGTCACACCCTCACTGTGTCACACCCTCACTGTGTCACACCCTCACCGTGTCACACCCTCACCATGTCACACCCTCACTGTGTCACACCCTCACTGTGTCACACCCTCACCGTGTCACACCCTCACTGTGTCACACCCTCAACGTGTCACACCCTCACCGTGTTGCACACTCACTGTGTCACACACTCACTGTGTCACACCCTCACTGTGTCACACCCTCACTGTGTCGCACCCTCACTGTGTCACACCCTCACTGTGTCACACCCTCACCATGTCACACCCTCACTGTGTCACACCCTCACCATGTCGCACACTCACCATGACACACCCTCACCATGTCACACCCTCACCGTGTTGCACACTCACTGTGTCACACACTCACCATGTCGCACCCTCACCGTGTCAC
Organism: Scyliorhinus canicula; assembly: GCF_902713615.1. Lineage (NCBI taxonomy): Eukaryota > Metazoa > Chordata > Chondrichthyes > Carcharhiniformes > Scyliorhinidae > Scyliorhinus > Scyliorhinus canicula. Next base: position 310,478,543 of record NC_052146.1, read on the forward strand.
ACCCTCACCGTGTTGCACACTCACCGTGTCACACACTCACCGTGTCACACCCTCACCATGACACACACTCACCGTGTCACACACTCACCATGTCACACCCTCACTGTGTCACACCCTCACTGTGTCGCACACTCACCGTGTCACACCCTCACCATGTCGCACCCTCACCATGTCGCACACTCACCATGACACACACTCACCATGTCACACCCTCACCATGTCACACCCTCACCATGTCACACCCTCACCATGTCACACCCTCACCATGTCACACCCTCACCATGTCACACACTCACTGTGTCACACCCTCACCATGTCACACACTCACCGTGTCACACCCTCACCATGTCACACACTCACCGTGACACATCCTCTCCGTGGCACACACTCGCCATATCACACTCACCGTGACGCATCCTCACTGTGTCTCCACTCACTGAGTCACACACTCACTGTGACTCACAGAGCTAAATCGCTGCCTTTTAAAGCAGACCCAGGCAGGCCAGCAGCACGGTTCGATTCCCGTACCAGCCTCCCCGAACAGGTGCCGGAATGTGGCGACTAGGGGCTTTTCACAGTAACTTCATTGAAGCCGACTCGTGACAATAAGCGATTTTCATTCATTTTTCATTTCATCCTCTCCGTGACACACACTCACCATGTCACACACCGTGTCACACTCACCGTGTCACACTCACCGTGACACATCCTCTCCGTGACACATCCTCTCCGTGTCACACACGTGTCACACTCACCGTGTCACACTCACCGAGTCACACACTCACTGTGACACATCCTCTCAGTGACACACACTCGCCATATCACACTCACCGTGACGCACCCTCACTGTGGAGCACACTCGCCATATCACAAACTCACCATGTCACACTCACCGTGGCGCACCATCACTATGGATCACACTCGCCATATCACACGCTCACCGTGACACACACTCACTGTGTCACACCCTCACCATGACACACACTCACTGTGACACACTCTCACCATGTCGCACACTCACCATGTCGCACACTCACCATGTCACGACTCACCGTGTCACCACCAACTGTGTCGCTACCTCACCATGTCACCCCCTCACTGTGTCACACCTTCACTGTGTCACACACTCACCGTGACGCACACTCACCGTGTCACACACTCACCGTGTCACACACTCACCGTGACACACACTCACTGTGTCACACACTCACCGTGTCACAAACTCAACATGTCACACACTCAACATGCCACACACACACCGTGACACACACTTAGTGTCACACCCTCACCGTGACACACACTCATCATGACACACACTCACCGAGTCACACACTCACTGGGTCACACCCTCACTGTATCACACACTCACTGAGAGAAAACCCTCACTGTGTCAAACACTCACCGTGACACCCCCCCCACTGGGACACACACTCCCTGTGTCACACACTCACCATGACACACACTCACCATGTCACACACTCACCATGACACACACTCACCATGTCACACACTCACCATGACACACACTCACCATGTCACACCTGCCTGTGTCACACACTCACCGTGTCACACCCTCACCATGTTTCACCCTCACCATGTCTCACCCTCACTGGGTCACACCCTCATTGTGTCACACACTGACCGTGACACACCCTCACTGGGTCACACCCTCACTGTGTCACACACTCACCGTATCACACCCTCACCGTGTTACACGCTCACCATGTCACACACTCACCATGTCACACCCTCACCATGTCACACACTCACCATGTCACACCCTCACTGTGACTCACAGAGCTAAATCGCTGGCTTTGAAAGCTGACCCAGGCAGGCCAGCAGCACGGTTCAATTCCCGTACCAGCCTCCCCGAACAGGCGCCGGAATGTGGCGACTAGGGGCTTTTCACAGTAACTTAATTGAAGCCTACTTGTGACAATAAGCAATTTTCATTTCATTTTTCATTTCATCCTCTCCGTGACACACACTCACCATGTCACTCATCGTGTCACACTCACCGTGTCACACTCACCGTGTCACACTCACCGTGACACATCCTCTCCGTGACACACACTCGCCATATCACAAACTCGCCATGTCACACTCACCATGACGCACCCTCACTGTGGAGCACACTAGCCATGTCGCATACTCACCATGTCACACACTCAGTGTGACACACACTCACCGTGACACACACTCACCATGTCACACCTTCACTGTGTCACACACTCACTGTGTCACACACTCACTGTGACACACACTCACAGTTTCACACACACCGTGTCACACCCTCACAATGTCACACACACACCGTGTCACACCCTCACAATGTCACACACTCACCGTGACACACACTCACCATGTCACACCTTCACTGTGTCACACACTCACTGTGTCACACACTCACTGTGACACACACTCACAGTTTCACACACACCGTGTCACACCCTCACAATGTCACACACACACCGTGTCACACCCTCACAATGTCACACACTCACCGTGACACACACTCACCATGTCACACCTTCACTGTGTCACACACTCACTGTGACACACCCTCACAATGTCACACACATACCGTGACACACACTTACAGTGTCACACCCTCACCATGACACGCACTCATCGTGACACACACTCACCGTGTCTCATACTTACTATAGAGCAGGCTTTCCATTGGTATCTGGATTATGTCTTACCTTCTTGTTTTGCTGCATTGGACACGCTGTTTGGATGTTTGGGATCTTCAAATTGGGTCTGGAGAAAGAGGACAGAGTTTCTGATTATTCACAATGAATGTAATTCGCATTACATCACTTGTCTACATTCCTGCAGCCAGGCTCCACAATGAGCAAAAGGTGCAAATACAGTCCTCACTGTCTGTGCGGAGTCTGCACGTTCTCCCCGTGTGTGCGTGGGTTTCCTCCGGGTGCTCCGCTTTCAACTCACAGTCCAAAGATGTGCAGGTTAGGTGGATTGGCCATGCTAAATTGTCCTTAGTGTCCAAAAAGGTTAGGAGGGGTTACTGGGTTACGGGAATAGGGTGGAAGTTAGATAGGGTGGGGTTAGGGGCTGGTTTAGCACACTGGGTTAAATCGCTGGCTTTGAAAGCAGGCCAAGGCAGGCCAGCAGCATGGTTCGATTCCTGTACCAGCCTCCCCAAACAGGCGTCGGAATGTGGCGACTAGGGGCTTTTCACAATAACTTCATTGAAGCCTACTCGTGACAATAAGCGATTTTCATTTCATTTCAAGTCAGGGCTTAAATGGGTCGGTGCAGACTCGATGGGCTGAATGACCTCCTTCTGCACTGTGTGTTCTATGTTCTATTCCCTCTCCCCCCCCCCCCTTCATTTGAACGTTCCCAAAACTGTCCAACATGAACAATAGTCAGTCGGTTAGTCACTGCTGTAAATTTTGGCGTCACTCTCCGAATGGTCAATGGCAAAACTCTGGTGTCTTCGTCTTCTTGCTGACGTCAGCTGTGGTTGCTTTAACCGGCGTTGGCATGGGAACTGGAGGTTGTCTCTGTGTCTGGGCAGAGGAGTGAGGGGCTGACTTCCTCAGCGCCATCCGCTCGTCGGAAACTCCTGGCTTTAAAGGATGAACCTGAATTCTCTTTTAGCCACCAATTCTCGTGGATGTATTTTCCCAGCCAGTAACTGTTCTGTGTGTCTCCTGCAGATAATGTCATCTGAGGTCCGGACAGTATAAGGCCATAAGACATAGGAGCAGAATTAGGTCACTCAGCCCATCGTGTCTGCTCCGCCATTCAATCATGGCTGATATTTTCTCATCCCCATTCAACTGCCTCCTCCCCATAACCCCTGATCCCCACATTGATCAAGAACCTATCTCTCTCTGTCTTAAAGACACTCAGTGTCTCCACAGCCTTCTGCGGCAAAGAGTTCCACAAATTCACCATCCTCTGGTTGAAGAAATTCCTCCTCATCTCTGTTTTAAAGGATCGTCCCTTTAGTCTGAGTCCTCTGGTTCTAGTTTTTCCTACAAGTGGAAACATCCTCTCCTTGTCCACTCTATCCAGGCCTCGCAGTATCCTGTAAGTTTCAATAAGATCCCTCCTCATCCTTCTAAACTCCAATGAGGACAGACCCAGAGTCCTCAACCATTCTTCGTACGACAAGCTCTTCATTCCAGGGATCATTCTTGTGAACCTCCTCTGGACACTTTCCAAGGCCCCAGCACATCCTTCCTTAGATACGGGGCCCAAAACTGCTCACAATACTCCAAATGGGGTCTGACCAGAGCCTTATACTGCCTCAGGAGTTCATCCCTGGTCTTGTATTCTCGCCCTCTCGACATGAATGCTAACATTGCATTTGCCTTCCTAACTGCCAACTGAACCTGCACATTAACCTTAAGAGAATCGTGAACAATGCCTCCCAAGTCCCTTTGGGATCTTGGGCCAGGATTCTCCCCTACCCGGAGGGACGGGGGATCCCGGCGTACCGGAGTGGCAAGAACCACTCCACCGTCGGGCCTCCCCAAAGTGCTAGGCCCACGCCAGAGTGGTTGGCGCCCCGCTGACCGACGCGAACGGCCTTTGGCGCCCCGCCAGCCGGCAACACGGCTGGCCGAAAGGCCTTCTCCGGCTGGCGTGAGTCTGCGCATGCGCCGGAGTGTCAGCGGCCGCTGACGTCACCCTGGCGCATGCGCGGTGGAGGGGGTCTCTTCCGCCTCTGCCATGGTGGAGGCCGTGGCGGCAGCGGAAGAAAAAGAGTGCCCCCACGGCACAGGCCCGCTCGCCGATCGGTGGGCCCCGATCGCGGGCCAGGCCACAGTGGGGGGCACCCCCTGGGGTCCGATCGCCCTGCGCCCCCCCCCCCCCCCCCCAGGACCCCCGGGGCCCGCTCCCGCCGCCTGCTCCCACCGGCACCAGAAGTGGCTTAAACCACGTCGGTGGGAGAGGACTGACAGCGGCGGGACTTCGGCCCATCGTGGGCCGGAGAATCGCCGTGGGGGGCCCGCCGACCGGCGCGATTCCCGTCCCCGCCGATTCCCGGGTGGCGGAGAATTCCGGCCACGGCGGGGGCGGGATTTACGCCGGCCCCGGGCCATTCTCCGACCCCCCGGGGGGTCAGAGAATTCCACCCTTGATTCCTAAGCATTTTTCCATTTAGAAAATAGTCTGTCCTCCATTTCTCCTTCCAAAGTGCATAACCTCACACTTTTCCACATTGTATTCCATTTGCCACTTCTTTGCCCACTCTCCCAGCCTGTCCAAATCCTTCTGCAGCCCCCCTTGCTTCCTCAATACTACCTGTCCCTCTACAGATCTTTGTATCATCTGCAAACTTAGCAACAGTGCCTTCAGTTCCTTCTTCCAGATCAGTAATGTATATTGTGAAAAGTTGTGGTCCCAGCACAGACCCCTGAGGCACACCACTAGTCACCGGCTGCCATCCTGAAAAAGACGCCTTTATCCCCCCGTCTGCCTTCTGCCAGTCAGCCAATCCTCTATCCATACCAGGATCTTACCCTGAACACCATGGGCTCTTAACTTATTTAACAGTCTCCTATGCGGCAGCTTGTCAAAGGCTTTCTGGAAATCTAAATAAATCATGTCCACTGGTTCTCCTTTATCTGACTTCCTTGTTACCTCCTCAAAGAACTCCAACAGATTTCTGAGAAATGACCTCCCTTTGACGAAGCCGTGCTGACTCAGTCCTATTTTACCATGCACTTCCAAGTACTCCGCGATTTCATCTTTAATAACAGACTCTAAAATCTTACCAATGACTGAAGTCAGGCTAACTGGCCTATAATTTCCCATCTTCTGCCTCCCTCCCTTCTTAAACAGGGGTGTTACATTAGCCACTTTCCCGTCCTTTGGGACCCTTCCTGCCTCCATTGATTCCTGAAAGATCATCAGCAATGCCTCCACAATCTCCTCAGCTATCTCTTTTAGAATCCTGGGGTGTGGTCCATCCGGTACAGGTGATATATTGACCTTCAGACCTTTCAGTTTCCCCAGAACCTTCTCCTTAGCGATGGCCACGACACTCACCTCTGCCCCCTGATTCTCCTGGAGCTCTGACATCCCACTGGTGTCTCCCACCATGAAATCTGATGCAAAGTAACTATTCAGTTCCTCTGCCATTTCTTTCTTTCCTATTATTACTTCTTCAGCCTCATTTTCCAGTGGTCCAATTTCTATTTTTGCCTCTCTCTTACCATTTATATATTGAAAAAAAATTCCTTCTATCTTCTTTTTAATCTTGTTTTATATTACTAGCTGGCTTGCACTCACCTCCTCCCCCCTTATTGCTTGTTCAGTTGCCCTCTGCTCGCTTTTAAAGGCTTTTCAATCCTCTGGCTTCCCACTAATCCTCGCCACTTTGTCTGCTTTTTCTTTTGCTTTTATGCTGTCCTTGACTTCCCTCGTCAGCCATGTGGCCACGTTCGGTCTGTTCACCCACACTATGGTCCTCGCTCTGGTCCCTATGAGCTGCAAGAACCTGAAACCTGTTGCTCAGTCACAGCTGCTGAGACTCCTCCACTCCCACTTTCTACATCCTACTACCTGTCTGCTTCATTATCATACCCTCCTGTACCTGGCCACTGACCAAATCAGATCGCACTAACTGAAGGAATGTGATTGCCTTCCATAACAACCATCCCGGCAATGATCAGCCTCCCTGATGTGCCTCAGTGTCTGCAGCTCAGCCTCCCTGATGTGTCTCAGTGTCGGCAGCTCAGCCTCCCTGATGTGTCTCAGTGTCCGCAGCCTCCCTGATGTGTCTCAGTGTCCGCAGCCTCCCTGATGTGTCTCAGTGTCGGCAGCTCAGCCTCCCTGATGTGTCTCAGTGTCGGCAGCTCAGCCTCCCTGATGTGTCTCAGTGTCCGCAGCCTCCCTGATGTGTCTCAGTGTCCGCAGCCTCCCTGATGTGTCTCAGTGTCCGCAGCCTCCCTGATGTGTCTCAGTGTCCGCAGCCTCCCTGATGTGTCTCAGTGTCGGCAGCTCAGCCTCCCTGATGTGTCTCAGTGTCGGCAGCTCAGCCTCCCTGATGTGTCTCAGTGTCGGCAGCTCAGCCTCCCTGATGTGTCTCAGTGTCGGCAGCTCAGCCTCCCTGATGTGTCTCAGTGTCCGCAGCCTCCCTGATGTGTCTCAGTGTCGGCAGCTCAGCCTCCCTGATGTGTCTCAGTGTCCGCAGCCTCCCTGATGTGTCTCAGTGTCCGCAGCCTCCCTGATGTGTCTCAGTGTCCGCAGCCTCCCTGATGTGTCTCAGTGTCGGCAGCTCAGCCTCCCTGATGTGTCTCAGTGTCCGCAGCCTCCCTGATGTGTCTCAGTGTCGGCAGCTCAGCCTCCCTGATGTGTCTCAGTGTCCGCAGCCTCCCTGATGTGTCTCAGTGTCGGCAGCTCAGCCTCCCTGATGTGTCTCAGTATCCGCAGCCTCCCTGATGTGTCTCAGTGTCCGCAGCCTCCCTGATGTGTCTCAGTGTCCGCAGCCTCCCTGATGTGTCTCAGTGTCGGCAGCTCAGCCTCCCTGATGTGTCTCAGTGTCCGCAGCCTCCCTGATGTGTCTCAGTGTCCGCAGCCTCCCTGATGTGTCTCAGTGTCCGCAGCCTCCCTGATGTGTCTCAGTGTCGGCAGCTCAGCCTCCCTGATGTGTCTCAGTGTCCGCAGCCTCCCTGATGTGTGTCAGTGTCGCAGCTCAGCCTCCCTGATGTGTCTCAGTGTCGGCAGCTCAGCCTCCCTGATGTGTCTCAGTGTCCGCAGCCTCCCTGATGTGTCTCAGTGTCCGCAGCCTCCCTGATGTGTCTCAGTGTCCGCAGCCTCCCTGATGTGTCTCATTGTCCGCAGCCTCCCTGATGTGTCTCAGTGTCGGCAGCTCAGCCTCCCTGATGTGTCTCAGTGTCCGCAGCCTCCCTGATGTGTCTCAGTGTCCGCAGCCTCCCTGATGTGTCTCAGTGTCCGCAGCCTCCCTGATGTGTCTCAGTGTCGGCAGCTCAGCCTCCCTGATGTGTCTCAGTGTCCGCAGCCTCCCTGATGTGTCTCAGTGTCCGCAGCCACCCTGATGTGTCTCAGTGTCCGCAGCCTCCCTGATGTGTGTCAGTGTCGGCAGCTCAGCCTCCCTGATGTGTCTCAGTGTCCGCAGCCTCCCTGATGTGTCTCAGTGTCCGCAGCCTCCCTGATGTGTCTCAGTGTCGGCAGCTCAGCCTCCCTGATGTGTCTCAGTGTCCGCAGCCTCCCTGATGTGTCTCAGTGTCCGCAGCCTCCCTGATGTGTCTCAGTGTCGGCAGCTCAACCTCCCTGATGTGTCTCAGTGTCGGCAGCTCCGTCTCCAGCTCATTAACTCTGAGTTCACGTTCCTCAAACCATAGAAACTTAGAACAGATGTGGTGAGGATCGAATGCAGTGTGCTGCTGCTACCAACAGACAGACTGGCAGGGGGCAGGCACAGGGCAGACAGACTGGCAGGAGGCAGACACAGGGCAGACAGACTGGCAGGAGGCAGACACAGGGCAGACAGACAGGCAGGAGGCAGACACAGGGCAGACAGACTGGCAGGAGGCAGACACAGAGCAGGCAGACTGGCAGGAGGCAGACAGGTAGAAAGACGGGTAGGCAGACAGTCTGACAGGCAGACAGGGGGAAGACAGGCAGACAGGCAGACAGGCAGACAGGGGGAAGACAGGCAGACAGGCAGGCAAGCAGACAGACGGGCAGACAGGCAGGCAGGCAGACAGGGAGACAGACAGACAGACAAGCAGGCTGACAGACAGACAGGCAGGCAGAGTGACAGGTAGTGTCATGTGAGAGTACCTTTAAGAAATGGATGTTTAAGAAATGTACCTTTAAGAAATAGAGCAGCGCATATTACTGAAGTGATGTCAGAGTGTGGGTGGAGCTGGGTTTTTTAGCTCAGCCATTTTGCAGTGTTTAGTTTTCAGTTTAAGAGAGAGCAGCTGAAAAGTGCCTGGCTGGGTTGCTGTGAGCTGTTTGAAAGGAGAAAGCCAGATTTGAGGAAAAGAGCTTGGGTGTGTCTGTGTTTGCAGTGAGCTGGATCTGCTGTGATCTCTGCCAGGAAAGACTATCTCTGAATCATTTGGGTGATTTAAACTCATAATAGTAATGTCTTTAACCTGATGTGTTTCTGTTTAAAGATGTTCAGTCTTTTAGAGGTTTGAAGGAACATTGTGAGGAATTATTTAGTGTTGTATTATTTTAAGAAAGGAGTGTAAAGTGATCCAATGTTTATTTAAGAAGGTTAAGTTGAATTCATGGAATAAACATTGTTTTGTGATTAAAAACCTACGTGTCCATAATTGTAATACCACACCTGGGGAACAAGCCGTGTGTCTGTCAAACAGGCAGAGTGACAGACAGACAGACAGGCAGACAGGCAGACAGGCAGACAGGCAGGCAGACAGGCAGACAGACAGGCAGACAAACAGGCAGACAGACAGGCAGACAGATAGGCAGACAAACAGGCAGACAGACAGGCAGACAAACAGGCAGACAGACAGACAGACAGGAAGGCAGGCAGGCAGAGTGACAGACAGACAGACAGGCAGGCAGAGTGAGAGACAGACAGGCAGACAGACAGACAGACAGGCAGACAGGCAGACAGACAGGCAGGCAGGCAGACAGACAGACAGGAAGGCAAGCAGGCAGAGTGACAGACAGGCAGACAAACAGGCAGACAGACAGACAGGAAGGCAGGCAGAGTGTCAGACAGACAGACAGGCAGGCAGAGTGACAGACGGACAGACAGGCAGACAGACAGACAGGCAGACAAACAGGCAGACAGACAGACATGCAGACAGGCAGAGTGACAGACAGCCAGACAGCCAGGCAGACAAACAGGCAGACAGGCAGGCAAACAAACAGGCAGGCAGACAGACAGGCAGACAGACAAACAGGCAGGCAGACAGGCAGACAGACAGGCAGACAAACAGGCAGACAGGCAGGCAAACAAACAGGCAGACAGACAGGCAGACAAACAGGCAGACAGACAGGCAGACAGACAGACAGGAAGGCAGAGTGAGAGATAGACAGGCAGACAGACAGGCAGACAGGCAGGCAGTCAGACAGACAGACAGGAAGGCAGGCAGGCAGAGTGACAGTCAGGCAGACAAACAGGCAGACAGACAGACAGGAAGGCAGGCAGAGTGTAAGACAGGCAGACAGGCAGGCAGACAGACAGACAGGCACACAGACAGGCAGGCAGAGTGACAGACAGGCAGACAGACAGACAGACAGACAGGAGGGCAGGCAGACAGACAGGCAGGAGGGCAGGCAGACAGACAGGCAGGCAGAGTTACAGACAGACAGACAGGCAGGCAGAGTGACAGACAAACAGGCAGACAGGCAGAGTGACAGGTAGACAGGCAGGAGGGCAGGCAGAGTGACAGACAGGCAGAGTGACAGGCAGATAGAGTGACAGACAGACAGGCAGACAGACAGGCAGACAGACGGACAGGCAGAGTGACAGACAGACAGGCAGACAGGCAGACAGACAGGCAGAGTGACAGACAGACAGGCAGACAGACAGACAGAGTGACAGGCAGACAGGCAGACAGACAGACAGGCAGGCAGACAGACAGGCAGACAGGCAGGCAAAGTGACAGACAAACAGGCAGACAGACAGAGTGACAGACAGGCAGAGTGACAGGCAGACAGGAAGGAGGGCAGGCAGAGTGACAGACAGGCAGAGTGACAGACAGGCAGAGTGACAGACAGGCAGATAGAGTGACAGACAGACAGGCAGACAGACAGGCAGACAGACAGGCAGACAGACAGGCAGACAGACAGGCAGACAGACAGACAGGCAGACAGACAGACAGACAGGCAGACAGACAGACAGACAGACAGACTGAGTGACAGGCAGACAGACAGACAGGCAGACAGGCAGAGTGACAGACAGACAGGCAGACAGACAGACAGGCAGACAGACAGGCAGACAGACAGGCAGGCAGAGTGACAGGCAGACAGCCAGACAGGCAGGCAGGCAGAGTGACAGACAGACAGACAGGCAGACAGACAGACAGGCAGACCGACAGACAGGCAGGCAGGCAGACAGGCAGACAGACAGACAGACATACAGGCAGACAGCCAGACAGACAGGCAGACAGACAGACAGACAGACAGACTGAGTGACAGGCAGACAGGCAGACAGGCAGACAGGCAGAGTGACAGACAGGCAGGCAGACAGACAGGCAGACATACAGACAGACAGAGTGACAGGCAGACAGGCAGACAGACAGGCAGACAGACAGGCAGACAGACAGACAGGCAGGCGAGTGACAGACAGGCAGACAGACAGACAGACAGGCAGGCAGAGTGACAGACAGACAGGCAGACAGACAGGCAGGAGGGCATACAGACACCCTCTTGTCTTGCTATTTTGGGCTCAGTGCAGACAAGAAACATTCAGCAATTCCTATTTTTATACTTTCTTAAAAACAATTCAAGCTCTGAAAATTAGTTTAAGATAGTTATCGAGTTAATAGTTATCTAATTAACCAACGGCAGGTCCTCTCAAGGAGTCTGTAATCTCTATTTAAAGTTCGACAAATGTAACTTCTCTTAAGTTAAGGAGTTACTTTTAGCCAATTGCTATGTTGCAGAGAAAAACGCGACACTTCAGAGAGAAATAAACCCTTAAACCCCCTCACTCACCAAACTCAGCAACACCCCCGACTCCGGTGAGGACCCTGGCTGTGTGTCGGGTTCTGCTCTCTCACAGCACGCCCCGTGCTCCCTGCTCTCTGTGCCCAGTGCTGCTTCGCTTGGGCAGAGATCTCACTTCCATGGGAAAACGGGAATCTTCAGCACACATCCGCCAGCAGAGTGGGAGGAATGTCAGGATAACTCTTCTCCCCTTCCACCCCCCCCCCCCCCCCCCACAGCTTCCCCCCCCCCCTCCCCCACCCCCACCATGCCCAACTTCAACCGTCTCATTCCTTCTTTCCTCAACTTACAATACTCAGGAGTTGCGAGTCACGTTTCGAATCTACGTAGTTACTCTCTGTCGAGAATTGGACAGTCTTCCTGCAGGAAGAGGAAATAACATATTAGAAAATCCCTGATCTCCGTTCATCCTCTGTCTCAACGCCACACAAAAATAAGTGGGTGCAAAGAAAATGAAAATGAAATGAAAATCGCTTATTGTCACGAGTAGGCTTCAATGTAGTTACTGTGAAAAGCCCCTAGTCGCCACATTCCGGCGCCTGTCCAGGGAGGCTGGTACGGGAATCGAACCGTGCTGCTGGCCTGCTTTAAAAGCCAGCGATTTAGCCTTGTGAGCTAAACCAGCCCCTGGTTTAGAGCAACAAAGAACAAAGAAAAGTACAGCATAGGAACAGGCCCTTCGGCCCTCCAAGCCTGTGCCGACCATGCTGCCGTCTAAACTAAAATCTTCTACACTTCCTGGGTCCGTATCCCTCTATTGCCATCCTATTCATGTATTTGTCAAATTTGCCCCTTAAATGTCACTATCGTCCCTGCTTCCACCACCTCCTCCAGCAGCGAGTTCCAGGCACCCACAACCCTCTGTGTAAAAAAACTGTCTTGCAAACTTTGCCCGTCTAAACTTTGCCCCTCGCACTTTAAACCTATGACCCTTGGGAATTGACTCTTCCACCCTGGGGAAAAGCCTCTGACTATCCACTCTGTCTGTGCCCCTCATAATTTTGTAGACCTCTATCAGGTCGCCCCTCAACCTCCGTCGTTTCCAGTGAGAACAATCTGAGTTTATTCAACCGCTCCTCATAGCTAATGCCCTCCATACCAGGCAACATCCTGGTAAATCTCTTCTGCACCCTCTCTAAAGCCTCCACACCCTTCTGGTAGTGTGGCGACCAGAATTGAACACTATACTCCAAGTGTGGCCTAACTAAGGTTCTATACAGCTGCAACATGACTTGCCAATCCTTATACTCAATGCCCCGGCCAATGAAGGCAAGCATGCCGTATGCCTTCTTAACCACCTTCTCCACCTGTGTTGCCCCTTTCAGTGACCTGTGGACCTGTACACCTAGATCTCTCTGCATGCCAATACTCTGAAGGGTTCTGCCATTTACTGTATATTTGCCACCTGTGTTAGACCTTCTAAAATGCATTACCTCACATTTATCCAGATTGAACTCCATCTGCCATCTCTCCTCCCAAGCCTCCAAACTATCTAAATCCTGCTGAATCCTCTGACAGTCCTCTTTGCTATCCACAATTCCACCAACCTTTGTGTCGTCCGCAAACTTACTAATCAGACCAGTTACATTTTCCTCCAAATCATTTATATATACTACGAACAGCAAAGGTCCCAGCACTGATCCCTGCGGAAAGCCACTAGTCACAGCCCTCCAATCAGAGAAGCACCCTTCCCTGAATGTGGTTTGTGTGGTGTGAATTCCGACTGGATAGTGGATTCTTGGTTTGATTCTCAGTCCGTGCGGAGGTCAGCATTGGTCACTAAAAGGCAAGAAAGAGGCCATTTGATCTGACATTCTGAGGTCAGTTTCATTGCAGTGTCAGTGTATTTGTGACACGAATAAAGAATATAGTAAATTATAGTTCTCTGACCCAATCATTATTCTGTTAATCCTGTTCTAATCACAGCTCTTTGCAAAGTTTTCTCATCACTTTATTGCCCTCTTCTGGTGTCTCAGGTTATTGCAGTTTTCAGGCCAGTGCTGAAACTGAGGCTCCAATTTGGATTGGGGACAACAAACACAGACAGTGCAGCACATATACACACACACACCGACACACACCGACACACACACACCGACACACACCGACACACACACACCGACACACACACACTGACACACACACACTGACACACACACACCGACACACACACTGACACACACACACCGACACACACACACCGACAAACACACACACACACACATACACACGGGCAGCACGGTAACAGAGTGGTTAGCACAAGTTGCTCCACAGCGCTAGGGTCCCAGGTTCGATTCCGGTTTGGGTTACTGTCTGTGCGGAGTCTGCACGTTCTCCCCGTGTCTGCGTGGGTTTCCTCCGGGTGCTCCGGTTTCCTCCCACAGTCCAAAGATGTGCAGGTTAGGTGGATTGGCCGTGCTAAACTGCCCTTTGTGTCCAAAAAGGTTAGATGGGGTTACTGGGTTACGGGATAGGGTGGAGGTGTGGGGCTTAAGTCAAGTGCTCTTTCCAGGGGCTGGTGCAGACTCAATGGGCCAAATGGCCTCCTTCTGCACTGTAAATTCTATGAGACACACACACACAGACAAATATAAACCAACACACAGCCACAGACAAACACACACATATGGTATAGCTGTCAGAGATTGTATAATAGTCACTCACAGATCAATACACCCACATACCCTTGTCGAAACATACATGCATATGGTTTGGCTCTCGCAGACTGTATAACACACAGAGGGTACAGTCCTCACACATGATGCTGAAAGGAACATAACAATATCTATCCTCTTTTATATGTTCACAAGGTCTCACAGAGACCTTATATGGATATTGCTAACACATAGCTACATACATATACCGGATGTTGAATTCTCCGCCCAGCCGCGCCACATTTACATAAGAACATAAGAACATAAGAACTAGGAGCAGGAGTCGGCCATCTGGCCCCTCGAGCCTGCTCCGCCATTCAATGAGATCATGGCTGATCTTTTGTGGACTCAGCTCCACTTTCCGGCCCGAACACCATAACCCTTAATCCCTTTATTCTTCAAAAAACTATCTATCTTTACCTTAAAAACATGTAATGAAGGAGCCTCAACTGCTTCACTGGGCAAGGAATTCCATAGATTCACAACCCTTTGGGTGAAGAAGTTCCTCCTAAACTCAGTCCTAAATCTACTTCCCCTTATTTTGAGGCTATGCCCCCTAGTTCTGCTGTCACCCGCCAGTGGAAACAACCTGCCCGCATCTATCCTATCTATTCCCTTCATAATTTTAAATGTTTCTATAAGATCCCCCCTCATCCTTCTAAATTCCAACGAGTACAGTCCCAGTCTACTCAACCTCTCCTCATAATCCAACCCCTTCAGTTCTGGGATTAACCTAGTGAATCTCCTCTGTACACCCTCCAGCGCCAGTACGTCCTTTCTCAAGTAAGGAGACCAAAACTGAACACAATACTCCAGGTGTGGCCGCACTAACACCTTATACAATTGCAACATAACCTCCCTAGTCTTAAACTCCATCCCTCTAGCAATGAAGGACAAAATTCCATTTGCCTTCTTAATCACCTATTGCACTTGTAAACCAACCTTCTGTGACTCATGCACTAGCACACCCAAGTCTCTCTGAACAGCGGCATGCTTTAATATTTTATCGTTTAAATAATAATCCCGTTTGCTGTTATTCCTACCAAAATGGATAACCTCACATTTGTCAACATTGTATTCCATCTGCCAGACCCGAGCCCATTCACTTAACCTATCCAAATCCCTCTGCAGACTACCAGTATCCTCTGCACTTTTCGCTTTACCACTTATCTTAGTGTCATCTGCAAACTTGGACACATTGCCCTTGGTCCCCAACTCCAAATCATCAATGTAAATTGTGAACAATTGTGGGCTCAACACGGATCCCTGAGGGACACCACTAGCTACTGATTGCCAACCAGAGAAACACCCATTTATCCCAACTCTTTGCTTTCTATTAATTAACCAATTTCTGTTTCATCCCGCCGGCAGAGAATCCAGCCCAGGGTCTATACCCCAAGCAATGAGCTGACTCCGTGCTTTGTTCTACGCAGGTCTCTGTCCTGTTCACAACTCTCTCTGGTTTCAAGTCATGGGTTTCTTTACATCACACTCTGGGCGGTATTGTCTCCCAGTCCCACACTAACCTTCACCTTTTTAAAAATTTGTTTCCAGGACTTGGCTGTCCCTAGCGGTGCCAGCATTTACTACACATCCCTCACTGCCCTGCATTTCAGAGTTAACCACATTGCTGTGGGTCTGGAGTCACATGTGGGATAAGGACAGCAGATTTACTTCCCTACAGGACATTAGTGAACCAGATGGGTTTTTACGATAATCGACAATTTGGTAGATAACGGGGAGCCAATGGATGTGGTATATCTGGATTTCCAGAAAGCTTTTGACAAGGTGCCACACAAAAGATTGCTGAATCAGATAAAGATGCATGGCATTAAGGGTAAAGTAGTAGCATGGATAAAGGATTGGTTAATTAATAGAAAGCAAAGAGTGGGGATTAATGGGTGTTTCTCTGGGTTGGCAATCAGTAGCTAGTGGTGTCCCTCAGGGATCCGTGTTGGGCCCACACTTGTTCACAATTTACATAGATGATTTGGAGTTGGGGACCAAGGGCAATGTGTCCAAGTTTGCAGATGACACTAAGATGAGTGGTAAAGCGAAAAGTGCAGAGGATACTGGTAGTCTGCAGAGGGATTTGGATAGGTTAAGTGAATGGGCTAGGGTCTGGCAGATGGAATACAATGTTGACAAATGTGAAGTTATCCATTTTGGTAGGAATAACAGCAAGAGGGAATTGTATTTCAATGATAAAATATTAAAACATGCTGATTTGCAGAGGGATCTGGGTGTGCTAGTGCATGAGTCACAAGACGTTGGTTTACATGTGAAACAGGTGATTAAGAAAGCGAATGGAGTTTTTGTCTTTCATTGCTAGAGGGATGGAATTTAAGACGTGGGAGGTAATGCTGCAATTGTATAAGGTGTTAGTGAGGCCACACCTGGAGTATTGTGTTCAGTTTTGGTCTCCTTACTTGAGAACGGACATACTGGCACTGGAGGTTGTGCAGAGGAGATTCACTAGGTTAATCACAGAGCTGAAGGGGTTGGATTACGGGTTGAGTAGACAGGGACTGTACTCGTTGGAATTTAGAAGGATGAGGGGGGATCTTATAGAAACATATAAAATTATGAAGGGAATAGATAGGATAGATGCGGGCAGGTTGTTTCCACTGGCGGGTGAAAGCAGAACTAGGGGACATAGCCTCAAAATAAGGGGAAGTAGATTTAGGACTGAGTTTAGGAGGAACTTCTTCACCCAAAGGGTTGTGAATCTATGGAATTCCTTGCCCAGTGAAGCAGTTGAGGCTCCTTCATTAAATATTTTCAAGATAAAGATAGATAGTTTTTTGAAGAATAAAGGGATTAAGAGTTATGGTGTTTGGTCGGGAAAATGGAGCTGAGTCCACAAAGAATCTCATTGAATGGCGGAGCAGGCTCGAGGGGCCAGATGGCTGCCTCCTGCTCCTAGTTCTTATGTTCTTATCACCCCCAGCCTCACAGCGCTCTGAGATCTCTGTGATCTATCCCAGTCTCATCACCCTACAGGTGATGTCATCTGTAATCTCCTAACCCCGCCCTCACGAACATCCCAAATTTTAATTGATGGCCAAGCCTCGCTACCAAGATGCTAAACTGCTGAGTTCACCCCTGCCCTCCCCCCACATCTCTCCTTCTCTCTACCATCTGCTCCTTTAGTCACATTGACTCCAGGAAGGATAGGTTCGCACTCGACAGGATATGGATCATATTTTCCTGGATGTTGCCAGGACGGAGAAATGCTAACTCTGGGGAAAGATTGGATGACCGTAGGAGGCCGAAGGGAGGTTTAATAGAGGTGTATGAAACCGGAGGGCTGAGATTGAGTGGATAGGAAGAAGCCTATCCCTTTATTAAAGAGGTCAATAATCAATCAGCATCGATTTAAAGTAGATTATGTAATAATAATTTTTATTATTGTCACAAGTCATAGAACAGTACAGCACAGAACAGGCCCTTCGGCCCTCGATGTTGTGCCGAGCAATGATCACCCTACTCAAACCCACGTAACCCGTATACCCGTAACCCAACAATCCCCCCATTAACCTTACACTACGGGCAATTTAGCATGGCCAATCCACCTAACCCGCACATCTTTGGACTGTCGGAGGAAACCGGAGCACCCGGAGGAAACCCACGCAGACACGGGGAGGACGTGCAGACTCCACACAGACAGTGACCCAGCCGGGAATCGAACCTGGGACCCTGGAGCTGTGAAGCATTGATGCTAACCACCATGCTACCGTGAGGCCCATCTTACATTAACACTACAATGAAGTTACTCTGAAAATCCCCTAGTTGCCACATTTTGGTGCCTGTTCGGGTACACAGAGGGAGAATTCAGAATGACCAATTCACCTAACAGCACGTCTTTCGGGACTGTGGGAGGAAACCGGAGCACCCGGAGGAAACCCACGCAGACACTGGGAGAACATGCAGACTCCACACAGACAGTGACCCAGCCGGGAATCGAACCTGGGACCCTGGCACTGTGAAGCAACAGTGCTAACCACTGTGCTACTGTGCCTCCCCTAAGAAAAACCAGAAGTTGAGGAGTTCATTGTTGACCCAGAGGGTGGTGGGCTCACTGCCCGAAAGGTTGGAAGAGACAGAAATCCTCACTGCATTTAAAATACACTCGGAAATGCACTGAAAGGGCCGCAATCAACAACCCCACAGACCAGGAACTGGTGGGTGAGATTTCAGCAGCTCTTCATTGGTCATCACAGACACAATGGACTGAATGGCCTCGTTCTGTGCCATAGAGTCTTGGTTTGCAGACACTCCTTACAACACATTTCCTGGATCAAGGTTTTGATCATCTGACGCATCACTGTAAATACACAAGGGGTTAATGTAAATATACGTAGACTAGCTAGACACTAGAGGGAGCACCAGAGACATGACACACACACACTCAACCAATAGGTCAGCTAGATAGGGCACGACCAATGGGCATTCACGATACACACAGAGGTGACACTACCACAGTGGGGCATTACACCAACCCATATATAAAGGACACAGCACACATGATCTTCCTCTTTCCAGTGGAGACTCTCAGTAAGTACAGACACAGGGTTGATTCAATATCAAACCCACCACCTGGATTGTAGCAGACTGGTTCGTCAGTCGGAGTAGCTATAGAAGGATTAACAGTAGAGGCGAATCCGAGTAGGAGAATTGTAAATAGTTTAATAAACGTGTTGAAGTTATCTCCACGTCTGAACCTTCCTTTGTCAGAGTGAACATCAAGGGAGCCGCTTATGCTACGCCAAGAGCATAACAAGACATGGTACCAGCGAGTGACTGTTTCAATCCATATAGTTACAACTCAGCAAACAGTGACAACCAGCAACAACAGCCAGGCAAGACGATGTTCGGGATTCCGGTTCCGCAGCAGCTCAGGTACCAAAGCAATCTCAGTGAAAACTGGCGTTGGTTCAGGCAGAGATTCGAGATCGACCTGGTAGCGTCCGACCTAGATGGCGTGGCGGATGCAGAGAAAATAAAGCTTCTACTCACCATCGCGGGTCCAGCAGCAGCTGAAATCTTCCAGACCTTCAAATACTCAAAGGGGCAAAGCAAGAGCGATTTCCAGGCAGTCCTGGACAAATTCCAAGAATTCTGCGTGGGACATACAAGAACAAACGGTAAAAGAGGCGCCAGGACTCACCACGAGGTAGGCTTGCAGCAGAAATCTGCAGTTTTGAATTGCAGCCATCTTGGTAAAGGTGCTGCACATGCGCAGTGGAGAAAAAGGCCCCAAGTAAAGGAACCGCGATCTGAGCATGCCCAATCGCTTCCTACGACCTACATCACACGCTTTGTGACGTCAGAGGCCCCGGACCACGCCCACTTAAAGGGGAAATGTCCCAAAACACGAAAAAAAAATGTAAAGCCGTAAAACAAGATTCTTTCACCTGAAACAACAGCACAATGTCTGAAATTCGACCAGTAGCTGAAAGTAACCTCCAGAGAACCCTGCAACAAGCAGTTAGCGCCGCCCAAAGAGATGATACAGTCCTTGAATACTATGACTCCGACCTTTATTTCTTCTTTGGGCATCACGAGCCCAATGCCAGCTCCGACACAAACAGTGATGATATGGTCCGAGAAGACTACGACTCAGACGAAGGTTTCATCATTCGAGATGGCGACCCCAGTTTTAGCTCACAGGGCTAAATCGCTGGCTTTGAAAGCAGACCAAGCAGGCCAGCAGCACGGTTCGATTCCCGTACCAGCCTCCCCGGACAGGCGCCGGAATGTGGCGACTAGGGGCTTTTCACAGTAACTTCATTGAAGCCTACTCGTGACAATAAGCGATTTTCATTTCATTTTTCATTTCAAATCCTAACCGCAACGAGATGTGTTCTACAGTGAAGAATCCGAGACAGACGCGGACGTGTTCTTCGGATTTGAGGATCTTCAGCCCAGCATATATGACATCCCGACCAAGAGACAGAGAGCGGTACAAGCCCACAGAGAGCGGCCTGCTGCCACACAGAGAGCGGCCTGCTGCCTCACAGAGAGCGGCCTGCTGCCACACAGAGAGCGGCCTGCTGCCACACAGAGAGCGGCCTGCTGCCACACAGAGAGCGGCCTGCTGCCTCACAGAGAGCGGCCTGCTGCCACACAGAGAGCGGCCTGCTGCCACACAGAGAGCTGCTGCCACACAGAGAGCGGCCTGCTGCCACACAGAGAGCGGCCTGCTGCCACACAGAGAGCGGCCTGCTGCCACACAGAGAGCGGCCTGCTGCCACACAGAGAGCGGCCTGCTGCCACACAGAGAGCGGCCTGCTGCCACACAGAGAGCGGCCTGCTGCCACACAGAGAGCGGCCTGCTGCCACACAGAGAGCGGCCTGCTACCGCACAGAGAGCGGCCTGCTGCCACACAGAGAGCTGCTGCCACACAGAGAGCGGCCTGCTGCCACACAGAGAGCGGCCTGCTGCCACACAGAGAGCTGCTGCCACACAGAGAGCGGCCTGCTGCCACACAGAGAGCGGCCTGCTGCCACACAGAGAGCGGCCTGCTGTCCCACAGAGAGCGGCCCGCTGCCACACAGAGAGCGGCCTGCTGCCACACAGAGAGCGGCCACACAGAGAGCGGCCTGCTGCCACACAGAGAGCGGCCTGCTGCCACACAGAGAGCGGCCTGCTGCCACACAGAGAGCGGCCTGCTGCCACACAGAGAGCGGCCTGCTGCCACACAGAGAGCGGCCTGCTGCCACACAGAGAGCGGCCTGCTGCCACACAGAGAGCGGCCTGCTGCCACACAGAGAGCGGCCTGCTGCCACACAGAGAGCGGCCTGCTGCCACACAGAGAGCGGCCTGCTGCCACACAGACAGCGGCCTGCTGCCACACAGAGAGCGGCCTGCTGCCACACAGAGAGCGGCCTGCTGCCACACAGAGAGCGGCCTGCTGCCACACAGAGAGCGGCCTGCTGCCACACAGAGAGCGGCCTGCTGCCACACAGAGAGCTGCTGCCACACAGAGAGCGGCCTGCTGCCTCACAGAGAGCGGCCTGCTGCCACACAGAGAGCGGCCCGCTGCCACACAGAGAGCTGCTGCCACACAGAGAGCGGCCTGCTGCCACACAGAGAGCTGCTGCCACACAGAGAGCGGCCTGCTGCCACACAGAGAGCGGCCTGCTGCCACACAGAGAGCTGCCTGCTGCCACACAGAGAGCGGCCCGCTGCCACACAGAGAGCGGCCTGCTGCCACACAGAGAGCGGCTGCCACACAGAGAGCGGCCTGCTGCCACACAGAGAGCGGCCTGCTGCCACACAGAGAGCTGCTCCCACACAGAGAGCGGCCTGCTGCCTCACAGGGAGCTGCTGCCACACAGAGAGCTGCTGCCACACAGAGAGCGGCCTGCTGCCACACAGGGAGCTGCTGCCACACAGAGAGCGGCCTGCTGCCACACAGGGAGCTGCTGCCACACAGAGAGCTGCTGCCACACAGAGAGCGGCCTGCTGCTACACAGAGAGCGGCCTGCTGCCACACAGAGAGCAGCCTGCTGCCACACAGAGAGCGGCCTGCTGCCACACAGAGAGCTGCCTGCTGCCACACAGAGAGCGGCCTGCAGCCACACAGAGAGCGGCTGCCACACAGAGAGCGGCCTGCTGCCACACAGAGAGCGGCCTGCTGCCACACAGAGAGCTGCTCCCACACAGAGAGCGGCCTGCTGCCACACAGAGAGCTGCTCCCACACAGAGAGCGGCCTGCTGCCACACAGGGAGCTGCTGCCACACAGAGAGCGGCCTGCTGCCACACAGGGAGCTGCTCCCACACAGAGAGCGGCCTGCTGCCTCACAGAGAGCTGCTGCCACACAGAGAGCGGCCTGCTGCCACACAGAGAGCGGCCTGCTGCCCCACAGAGAGCGGCCTGCTGCCACACAGAGAGCGGCCTGCTTCCACACAGAGAGCGGCCTGCTGCCACACAGAGAGCGGCCTGCTGCCACACAGAGAGCTGCCTGCTGCCACACAGAGAGCGGCCTGCTGCCACACAGAGAGCGGCCTGCTGCCACACAGAGAGCGGCCTGCTGCCTCACAGAGAGCGGCTGCCACACAGAGAGCGGCCTGCTGCCTCACAGAGAGCGGCTGCCACACAGAGAGCGGCCTGCTGCCACACAGAGAGCGGCCTGCTGCCACACAGAGAGCGGCCTGCTGCCACACAGAGAGCGGCCTGCTGCCACACAGAGAGCTGCCTGCTGCCACACAGAGAGCGGCCTGCTGCCACACAGAGAGCGGCCTGCTGCCACACAGAGAGCGGCCTGCTGCCACACAGAGAGCGGCCTGCTGCCACACAGAGAGCGGCCTGCTGCCACACAGAGAGCGGCTGCCACACAGAGAGCGGCCTGCTGCCACACAGAGAGCGGCCTGCTGCCACACAGAGAGCTGCTCCCACACAGAGAGCGGCCTGCTGCCACACAGGGAGCTGCTGCCACACAGAGAGCTGCTGCCACACAGAGAGCGGCCTGCTGCCACACAGAGAGCTGCTGCCACACAGAGAGCGGCCTGCTGCCACACAGAGAGCGGCCTGCTGCCACACAGAGAGCAGCCTGCTGCCACACAGAGAGCGGCCTGCTGCCACACAGAGAGCTGCCTGCTGCCACACAGAGAGCGGCCTGCTGCCACACAGAGAGCGGCCTGCTGCCACACAGAGAGCTGCTGCCACACAGAGAGCGGCCTGCTGCCACACAGAGAGCGGCCTGCTGCCACACAGAGAGCGGCCTGCTGCCACACAGAGAGCGGCCTGCTGCCACACAGAGAGCGGCCTGCTGCCACACAGAGAGCGGCCTGCTGCCACACAGAGGGCAGCCCGCTGCCACACAGAGAGCGGCCTGCTGCCACACAGAGAGCGGCCTGCTGCCACACAGAGAGCGGCCTGCTGCCACACAGAGAGCGGCCTGCTGCCACACAGAGAGCGGCCTGCTGCCACACAGAGAGCGGCCTGCTGCCACACAGAGAGCGGCCTGCTGCCACACAGAGAGCGGCCTGCTGCCACACAGAGAGCGGCCTGCTGCCACACAGAGAGCGGCCTGCTGCCACACAGAGAGCGGCCTGCTGCCACACAGAGAGCGGCCTGCTGCCACACAGAGAGCGGCCTGCTGCCACACAGAGAGCGGCCGGCTGTCACACAGAGAGCGGCTGCTGCCACACAGAGAGCTGCTGCCACACAGAGAGCTGCTGCCACACAGAGAGCGGCCTGCTGCCACACAGAGAGCGGCCTGCTGCCACACAGAGAGCGGCCTGCTGCCACACAGAGAGCGGCCTGCTGCCACACAGAGAGCGGGCTGCTGCCACACAGAGAGCGGCCTGCTGCCACACAGAGAGCGGCCTGCTGCCACACAGAGAGCGGCCTGCTGCCACACAGAGAGCGGCCTGCTGCCACACAGAGAGCTGCTGCCACACAGAGAGCGGCCTGCTGCCACACAGAGAGCTGCTGCCACACAGAGAGCTGCTGCCACACAGAGAGCGGCCTGCTGCCACACAGAGAGCGGCCTGCTGCCACACAGAGAGCGGCCTGCTGCCACACAGAGAGCTGCCTGCTGCCACACAGAGAGCGGCCTGCTGCCACACAGAGAGCGGCCTGCTGCCACACAGAGAGCGGCCTGCTGCCACACAGAGGGCAGCCCGCTGCCACACAGAGAGCGGCCCGCTGCCACACAGAGAGCGGCCTGCTGCCACACAGAGAGCGGCCTGCTGCCACACAGAGAGCGGCCTGCTGCCACACAGAGAGCGGCCTGCTGCCACACAGAGAGCGGCCTGCTGTCACACAGAGAGCGGCCTGCTGCCACACAGAGAGCGGCCTGCTGCCACACAGAGAGCGGCCTGCTGCCACACAGAGAGCGGCCTGCTGCCACACAGAGAGCGGCCTGCTGCCACACAGAGAGCGGCCTGCTGCCACACAGAGAGCGGCCTGCTGCCACACCGAGAGCGGCCTGCTGCCACACAGACAGCGGCCTGCTGCCACACAGAGAGCGGCCTGCTGCCACACAGAGAGCGGCCTGCTGCCACACAGAGAGCGGCCTGCTGCCACACAGAGAGCGGCCTGCTGCCACACAGAGAGCGGCCTGCTGCCACACAGAGAGCTGCTGCCACACAGAGAGCGGCCTGCTGCCTCACAGAGAGCGGCCTGCTGCCACACAGAGAGCGGCCCGCTGCCACACAGAGAGCTGCTGCCACACAGAGAGCGGCCTGCTGCCACACAGAGAGCTGCTGCCACACAGAGAGCGGCCTGCTGCCACACAGAGAGCGCCTGCTGCCACACAGAGAGCGGCCTGCTGCCACACAGAGGGCAGCCTGCTGCCACACAGAGAGCGGCCCGCTGCCACACAGAGAGCGGCCTGCTGCCACACAGAGAGCGGCTGCCACACAGAGAGCGGCCTGCTGCCACACAGAGAGCGGCCTGCTGCCACACAGAGAGCTGCTCCCACACAGAGAGCGGCCTGCTGCCTCACAGGGAGCTGCTGCCACACAGAGAGCTGCTGCCACACAGAGAGCGGCCTGCTGCCACACAGGGAGCTGCTGCCACACAGAGAGCGGCCTGCTGCCACACAGGGAGCTGCTGCCACACAGAGAGCTGCTGCCACACAGAGAGCGGCCTGCTGCCACACAGAGAGCGGCCTGCTGCCACACAGAGAGCAGCCTGCTGCCACACAGAGAGCGGCCTGCTGCCACACAGAGAGCTGCCTGCTGCCACACAGAGAGCGGCCTGCTGCCACACAGAGAGCGGCTGCCACACAGAGAGCGGCCTGCTGCCACACAGAGAGCGGCCTGCTGCCACACAGAGAGCTGCTCCCACACAGAGAGCGGCCTGCTGCCACACAGAGAGCTGCTCCCACACAGAGAGCGGCCTGCTGCCACACAGGGAGCTGCTGCCACACAGAGAGCGGCCTGCTGCCACACAGGGAGCTGCTCCCACACAGAGAGCGGCCTGCTGCCTCACAGAGAGCTGCTGCCACACAGAGAGCTGCTGCCACACAGAGAGCGGCCTGCTGCCTCCACAGAGAGCGGCCTGCTGCCACACAGAGAGCGGCCTGCTGCCACACAGAGAGCGGCCTGCTGCCACACAGAGAGCGGCCTGCTGCCACACAGAGAGCTGCCTGCTGCCACACAGAGAGCGGCCTGCTGCCACACAGAGAGCGGCCTGCTGCCACACAGAGAGCGGCCTGCTGCCACACAGAGAGCGGCTGCCACACAGAGAGCGGCCTGCTGCCTCACAGAGAGCGGCTGCCACACAGAGAGCGGCCTGCTGCCACACAGAGAGCGGCCTGCTGCCACACAGAGAGCGGCCTGCTGCCACACAGAGAGCGGCCTGCTGCCACACAGAGAGCTGCCTGCTGCCACACAGAGAGCGGCCTGCTGCCACACAGAGAGCGGCCTGCTGCCACACAGAGAGCGGCCTGCTGCCACACAGAGAGCGGCCTGCTGCCACACAGAGAGCGGCCTGCTGCCACACAGAGAGCGGCTGCCACACAGAGAGCGGCCTGCTGCCACACAGAGAGCGGCCTGCTGCCACACAGAGAGCTGCTCCCACACAGAGAGCGGCCTGCTGCCACACAGGGAGCTGCTGCCACACAGAGAGCTGCTGCCACACAGAGAGCGGCCTGCTGCCACACAGAGAGCTGCTGCCACACAGAGAGCGGCCTGCTGCCACACAGAGAGCGGCCTGCTGCCACACAGAGAGCAGCCTGCTGCCACACAGAGAGCGGCCTGCTGCCACACAGAGAGCTGCCTGCTGCCACACAGAGAGCGGCCTGCTGCCACACAGAGAGCGGCCTGCTGCCACACAGAGAGCTGCTGCCACACAGAGAGCGGCCTGCTGCCACACAGAGAGCGGCCTGCTGCCACACAGAGAGCGGCCTGCTGCCACACAGAGAGCGGCCTGCTGCCACACAGAGAGCGGCCTGCTGCCACACAGAGAGCGGCCTGCTGCCACACAGAGGGCAGCCCGCTGCCACACAGAGAGCGGCCTGCTGCCACACAGAGAGCGGCCTGCTGCCACACAGAGAGCGGCCTGCTGCCACACAGAGAGCGGCCTGCTGCCACACAGAGAGCGGCCTGCTGCCACACAGAGAGCGGCCTGCTGCCACACAGAGAGCGGCCTGCTGCCACACAGAGAGCGGCCTGCTGCCACACAGAGAGCGGCCTGCTGCCACACAGACAGAGAGCGGCCTGCTGCCACACAGAGAGCGGCCTGCTGCCACACAGAGAGCGGCCTGCTGCCACACAGAGAGCGGCCTGCTGCCACACAGAGAGCGGCCTGCTGCCACACAGAGAGCTGCTGCCACACAGAGAGCTGCTGCCACACAGAGAGCGGCCTGCTGCCACACAGAGAGCGGCCTGCTGCCACACAGAGAGCGGCCTGCTGCCACACAGTGAGCGGCCTGCTGCCACACAGAGAGCGGGCTGCTGCCACACAGAGAGCGGCCTGCTGCCACACAGAGAGCGGCCTGCTGCCACACAGAGAGCGGCCTGCTGCCACACAGAGAGCGGCCTGCTGCCACACAGAGAGCTGCTGCCACACAGAGAGCGGCCTGCTGCCACACAGAGAGCTGCTGCCACACAGAGAGCTGCTGCCACACAGAGAGCGGCCTGCTGCCACACAGAGAGCGGCCTGCTGCCACACAGAGAGCGGCCTGCTGCCACACAGAGAGCTGCCTGCTGCCACACAGAGAGCGGCCTGCTGCCACACAGAGAGCGGCCTGCTGCCACACAGAGAGCGGCCTGCTGCCACACAGAGGGCGGCCCGCTGCCACACAGAGAGCGGCCCGCTGCCACACAGAGAGCGGCCTGCTGCCACACAGAGAGCGGCCTGCTGCCACACAGAGAGCGGCCTGCTGCCACACAGAGAGCGGCCTGCTGCCACACAGAGAGCGGCCTGCTGCCACACAGAGAGCGGCCTGCTGCCACACAGACAGCGGCCTGCTGCCACACAGAGAGCGGCCTGCTGCCACACAGAGAGCTGCTGCCACACAGAGAGCGGCCTGCTGTCACACAGAGAGCGGCCTGCTGCCACACAGAGAGCGGCCTGCTGCCACACAGAGAGCGGCCTGCTGCCACACAGAGAGCGGCCTGCTGCCACACAGAGAGCGGCCTGCTGCCACACAGAGAGCGGCCTGCTGCCACACAGAGAGCGGCCTGCTGTCACACAGAGAGCGGCCTGCTGCCACACAGAGAGCGGCCTGCTGCCACACAGAGAGCGGCTGCCACACAGAGAGCGGCCTGCTGCCACACAGAGAGCGACCTGCTGCCACACAGAGAGCGGCCTGCTGCCACACAGAGAGCTGCTGCCACACAGAGAGCGGCCTGCTGCCACACAGAGAGCGGCCTGCTGCCACACAGAGAGCGGCCTGCTGCCACACAGAGAGCGGCCTGCTGCCACACAGAGAGCGGCCTGCTGCCACACAGACAGCGGCCTGCTGCCACACAGACAGCGGCCTGCTGCCACACAGAGAGCGGCCTGCTGCCACACAGAGAGCGGCCTGCTGCCACACAGAGAGCGGCCTGCTGCCACACAGACAGCGGCCTGCTGCCACACAGAGAGCGGCCTGCTGCCACACAGACAGCGGCCTGCTGCCACACAGACAGCTGCCTGCTGCCACACAGAGAGCGGCCTGCTGCCTCACAGAGAGCGGCCTGCTGCCACACAGAGAGCGGCCTGCTGCCACACAGAGAGCGGCCTGCTGCCACACAGAGAGCGGCCTGCTGCCACACAGACAGCGGCCTGCTGCCACACAGACAGCTGCCTGCTGCCACACAGAGAGCGGCCTGCTGCCTCACAGAGAGCGGCCTGCTGCCACACAGAGAGCGGCCTGCTGCCACACAGAGAGCGGCCTGCTGCCACACAGGGAGCTGCTGCCACACAGAGAGCTGCTGCCACACAGAGAGCGGCCTGCTGCCACACAGAGAGCGGCCTGCTGCCACACAGAGAGCAGCCTGCTGCCACACAGAGAGCGGCCTGCTGCCACACAGAGAGCTGCCTGCTGCCACACAGAGAGCGGCCTGCTGCCACACAGAGAGCGGCCTGCTGCCACACAGAGAGCGGCCTGCTGCCACACAGAGAGCGGCCTGCTGCCACACAGAGAGCGGCCTGCTGCCACACAGAGGGCAGCCCGCTGCCACACAGAGAGCGGCCTGCTGCCACACAGAGAGCTGCTGCCACACAGAGAGCTGCTGCCACACAGAGAGCGGCCTGCTGCCACACAGAGAGCTGCTGCCACACAGAGAGCGGCCTGCTGCCACACAGAGAGCGGCCTGCTGCCACACAGACAGCGGCCTGCTGCATCACAGAGAGCGGCCTGCTGCCACACAGAGAGCGGCCTGCTGCCACACAGACAGCGGCCTGCTGCCACACAGAGAGCGGCCTGCTGCCACACAGAGAGCGGCCTGCTGCCACACAGAGAGCTGCCTGCTGCCACACAGAGAGCGGCCTGCTGCCACACAGAGAGCGGCCTGCTGCCACACAGAGAGCGGCCTGCTGCCACACAGAGAGCGGCCTGCTGCCACACAGAGAGCGGCCTGCTGCCACACAGAGAGCTGCCTGCTGCCACACAGAGAGTGGGGTCCATGAACCGCGAAGGGTTCCCGACTCCACACAGAGAGTGGGGTCCATGAACCACGAAGGGTCCCCGACTCCACACAGAGAGTGGTTCACGCACCACGAAGGGTCCAGCCTCTGCAGAGAGAGTGGGGTCCGCGCACCACGAAGGGTCCCAGCCTCTGCACAGAAAGCGATGACAGACTCAACAGCGAGACAACTGCACATCTCCACAGCGAGCTCGTGGACAGCCTCCACGATAGAAGAAACACAAGACTCCAAAGCACAGTCTTTGCATGAACAAGACCATGAGGGTTTAGCAACATCCTCTGAGCAACCGGCAACAGACGATGCAAGTCTGCCACGCTCAAGTGAACAACAGAAAGACTGTGACAGTCTGCCATGCTCAAGTGCACAGCAAGACTGTGACAGTCTGCCACGCTCAAGTGCACAGCAAGAAGACTATGACAGTCTACCACGCTCCAGTGAACAACAAAGCGACTATGACAGTCCACCCACATTGTTTGAGCCACCAGAAGAAGACTCTGACTGTCTACCCAGCTCAAGTGAACAACAAGAAGACACTGAGGCTCTACCCACTGTATGTGAGACAAGTGACGACAGCATCCCACTTCCCATACAAGATGTGCAATGTGACAGATCTCAGCTACTGTGTACAGAGGCACTCGACGATCACAGTGAGACCACTGGTGACTCCGGCGACACCACGTTACTTCAAACCTCATTCGCTCGAGCCTCTCCACAAGCAAATGCATTCCTGAATGTTTTGACTCCAGACATGGAGCATCAAGAAATCTCAGCCGACTCCAGTGAACCTGCTATGACTCCAGACGGGGAGCATCGACAAACCAACACTGACTCAGGTGACACAGACCAGACTCCAGACGGGGAGCAACCACAAGCCAAAGCTGATTCAAGTAAGCCGGACATGACTCCAGACGGGGAGCGCCGCAAACTCAGTGACGTCACGCTCAAGGAAACAGCAGATGCCACAAAACACCCCGACACGAGTAACTGTGTGCAGGACTCGTATTATCCACAGAGTGTGGTCCTTGAGCACAGCGAACACAACAACAGAACCATCCAACACAACAACACAACCTATGAAAACCATATCAAAGACAACGACACAACGCGTACCAAAGGCAACATCGTCGACAGCAAGCATGACAAAGACTACACCAATGGAACTATGACTGGTACGACGTGGTACAACTCTGCCCATGAAGGACACGGTTACTGCTCAGCTCAGTACAATGACATACCATGGCAGGGCGATGCATCTTTCCAATTCACGTTTGCTGCACTACCAACAGCCAACCTGGCTTTCAGGCCAGATGCCATCCAACATCGCTATCACAAGCATCGGAAGAGAAAGAGAATCCAAATCTGACAACAAAGTGATTTGACCACTTCTTGGTTCCTGATGCACAGGGACACTGATGTTCGTTCACAAGGACATGCCACCGTCAAAATCACCAACTCACCAACCCTATAAGAAAGATATTCGACCATGATAATTGATGGGTTCTGGACTCATACATATGAGTTGGACTTATTGTTTAATGATCACTGTTATCATAACTTGTACAGAGCATCGCTTATCTACCTGTTTTTGTTCAATTTTCTTTAAGTGTACAGAAAATATGTAACACGAACAAAGGGGGGATGTGGTGATATGCATCACTGTAGATACACAAGGAATTAATGCAAGTACACATAGACTAACTAGACAGTAGAGGGAGCACCAGAGACATGACACACAGACACTCAACCAATAGGTCAGTTAGATAGGGCACGACCAATAGGCATTCACGATACACACAGAGGTGACACTACCACAGGGGGGCATTACACCAACCCATATATAAAGGACACAGCACACATGATCCTCCTCTTTCCAGTGGAGACACTCAGTGAGTACAGACACAGGGTTGATTCAATATCACACCCACCACGTGGATTGTAGCAGACTGGTTTGTCAGTCTGAGTATCTATAGAAGGATTAACAGTAGTGGCGAGCCCGAGTAGGAGAATTGTAAATAGTTTAATAAACGTGTTGAAGTTATCTCCACGTCCGAACCTTCCTTTGTCAGAGTGAACATCAAGGAAGCCGCTTATGCTACGCCAAGAGCAGAACAAGACATGACGTAATGTCACCTTGTGTGCCTCAGTGTCAGATTGTGTGTGTTAGCGCCTGTGAAGCAACTTTGGTTATGTTCTGATGTTAATGGTTGCTATACAAATGTAAGATGTTGATGTTGCTGTATTCAAACCCCAACCTTTCTCCCTGCCTCATGTCACCAGCCCGTCACTGTGAATTCAAGTTTGGCTAATGAGTGGGAGCAGAATTCTAAATTAAATCTCGGCAAGCTGTAGCAGCAACCCCTGCAGAGCAGTTTACTGAATTACAGGAAGCAGAAATGGGCCGTGCCTGAGGGTCTTTCCCCACTCCACAGCGAAAGTGGGAATTCTGAAATGTGTACATCATAATTACTGAATGATAAAAGATCAAACTCACTGAAGCTAACACCATGGAAGGAAGCTCCATCTATATCACAGTCTCACACTCCAGTCATCATAGCATCCAATGATGATGAACCTCTTGACCAATCAGGTGATCAGTGAATTTACAACAGAGCCAGACTGGTACAAAAGGTGAAGTCACACGGGATCAGAGGTGAGGTGGTAAGGTGGATACAGAACTGGTTCGGTCACAGAAGGCAAAGGGTAGCAGTAGAAGGGTGTTTTTCTGAATGGAAGGTTGTGACTAGCGGTGTTCCCCAGGTATCTGTGCTGGGGCCTCTGTTGTTTGTGGTGTTCATAAACGATTTGGAGGAAAATGTAGCCGGTCTGATTAGTAAGTTTGCGATGACACCAAGGTTGGTGGAGTGGCAGATAGTGTTGAGGATTGTCAAGAGGATACAGCAGGACATAGATAGGTTGGAGACTTGGGAGGAAAATGGCAAATGGAGTTTAATCTGGACATATGTGAGGTAATGCATTTTGGTAGGTCTCACATAGAGTGGAAATATACCGTAAATGGTAAAATTCTTAGGAATATGGAAAGTCAGAGAGATCTGGGCGTGCAGGTCCACAAATCTTTGAAAGTGGCAACACAAGTGGACAAGGTAGCCAAGAAAGCAAACGGAATGCTTGTCTTCATTGGATGGGCACAGAGTATAAGAACTGGCAAGTCATGCAACAGTTGTATGGAACCTTGGTAAGGCCGCACTTGGAATATTGCGCACAATTCTGGTCGCCACACTACCAGAAGGTTGTGGAGGTTTTGGAGAGGGTGCAGAGGAGGTTTACCAGGATGTTACCTGGTCTGGAGGGTGTTAGCTATGTGGAGAGGCTGAATAGACTCGGACTGTTTTCATTAGAAAGACGGAGGTTGAGGGGGCGGCCTAATAGAGGGCCACAGGATTATGAGGGGCATGGGTAGGGTGAATGGGCAGGCACTCTTTCCCAGGGGTCAGTCACCAGGGGGCATAGGATTAAGATCCATGTGGCAAAGTTTAGAGGAGATGTGTGAGGCAGGTTTTTTACACAGAGGGTGGTGAGTGCCTGGAACGCGTTGCCAGGGGAGGGTGTGGAAGCAGATACATTAACGGCGTTCAAAAGGCATCTTGACAAACACATGGATAGGGTGGGTATAGAGGGATACGGCACAAGGAAGGGCTGAGGGTTTGGGCCAAGGTTGGTATCATGACCGGTATAGACTTGGAGGGCCGAAGGGCCTGTTCCTGTGCTGTATTGTTCTTTGTTCTCTGTAAGAGTCACATCAGTCATTGAGGTCAGCCTGGATTCATTGCAGCGCCCCCCCCCCCCCCCCCCCCAGTCGCTCACCCTGCCGCGCTCCGCCTCTCCCAGACCAACCCCAGCCCAGCCGTGCTCTGGACTTACCTCATGCAGTTCCCACAGGAAACCAGCAACAGGATGAGAATCAGGAGGGACAGGGTGAGGAAGAGTCCCACGTGGATTGGATAGGAGTCAGGACTCCAAGGCAAAGACTCTGGGCCCATTGTCATGGACAGAGTTACAGGATGCTGGGGTTAATTCATCTGAAATAATGATAATAAAATTCCTTACACGCATTGAATTCAGTGGGATTTTGATTCATAACAAAGAGAAATATCAAGACAATTGATTGGGGAAGCAGTCAAGGGTTTATACTGACAGCATGGTGGGGGGGGGGGGGGGGGGTTCCTGGGGGTCACCATCACCAACAGTCTGTCCTGTTCCACTCACATTGATGCAACAGTCAAGAAAGCCCAACAACGTCTCTACTTCCTACGGAAGCTAAAGAAATTCGGCATGTCTGCATCGACTCTCACAAAGTTCTACAGATGTGAGATAGAGAGCATCCTATCCGGCTGCATCACAGCCTGGTATGGCAACTGCTTGGCCCAAGATCACAAGAAACTGCAGAGTGTGGTGAACTCAGCCCAACGCATCACACAAGCTTACCACCCCCATATTGATTCTGTCTACACCCCCCGCTGCCTCAGGAAGGCAGTCAGCATCATCAGAGACCCCTCCCACCCAGGCAGAGCCTTCTTCCAGACCCTTCCATCAGGCAGAAGGTACAGAAGTTTGAAGACTCACACATCCAGACATAGGAACAGCTTCTTCCCCACAGCTACCAGACTCCTTAACGACTCCCCCTCGGACTGATCTGCTCCCTGTAAGAACACTATTCACGGCGCCCTATGCTGCTCTTGTCTGGCCCCTTGTTCTGCACTGTAACCAATCACTGTTTGTTGATATCCTATTTGTCAATGTACTCTGTCCATTATTCTTTTGTCTACTATGTACGTACTGTTCACGTTCTCTCAGCCGCAGAAAAATACTTTACACTGAACTTCGGTACATGTGACAATAAATATCAATTAATCAATCAATCAAGGGGAGGCGATAATGGATTTCTCGAGGACCAATGAGATTCTGACATTTTAAGGTGATGGGGCGGGTGCTCAGTGAGATCCCTAGGGTGGAGAACTTCATTCCTGGGGCACTTACTGTCCTCCAAAGGTAAGAATCCTAATGTTTGACCCAGTGTAGTTCAGGCCTGCGTTCCCCCCCCCCCCCGCCCGCAGTCCCTAGTCACCATATTCCAGCGCCTGTTCGAGTACACAGGGAGAATTCAGAATGTCCAATTCACCTAACAAGCACGTCTTTTGGGACTTGTGGGAGGAAGCTGGAGCACCCGGAGGAAACCCACGCACACACGGGGAGGACGTGCAGACTCCACACAGACAGTGACCCAGCGGGGAATAGAACCTGGGACCCTGGAACTGTGTGAAGCGACAGTGCTAACCACTGTGGCAACGTGCCACCGGGAGTTTGGGTAGTTTACCGTCAGAAGGGAACCTTGAGTGGTGTTTTTGTCTTTGATGCATTCTTGGACGAGGGCCTCGCTGACAAGATGGAATTCATTGCCCATTGGCCTAGTCGCTCTGAGAAGGTGGTGTGGAGTTTGATGTGACTGATGGGTCCGCTGAGCCACTCAGAGAGCAGTGATGAGTCATCTCTCTTTGGCTGGGAGAGAGGTCTAAACTCAGACTGGGGCCCCCCAGGAGCCTCCCTGTAAAGAACACTGGTGAGAACTGGGACTTCACCAATCCAGCATCTTCGTGGCCACTTTCAGGATCACTGTCTTCAAAA